>NC_085938.1:13035303-13338333 GCF_963556715.1 Cydia fagiglandana
AAGCACTGGCTGAACAGGTTTGGCTTGGAAGTTGGCAGGTGTAAAGTAATGTTGGACAGGAACCGGAGGTTCTTGGTTTTGGTGAACGGGAGCTGGCTCGGAAGGTATGTGGGTGCGGATTACTGGAGGTGGCAGTTTTTCAACTTCTTCGGGAGTAGGAAGGACGTAATTAGGAACTTGTTTAGATGAAACAGATGATGATGAGAGTGACGTAAGAGATGAGAGTGACGAAATAGATTCGTGGTGGGAAGGTATTTCGTAGGTGGTATACGATGGAACGTGGTGTTCGATCTTCTTTGGCGCTTCGTGTGTGATGACGGTGGAATATGAGTGTGAATGGTGCTCTTGACAATGAGCCACCGCCGTGGTGGCCAAAACGGCCAATACCTACACAAGTGTTCAAAATTATTATTTTTTTCGTTAAAGATGACTGACGCTACACCGGGCCGTGCCCGGGCCGAGGCGTCTGACATTATCATTTTCTATGATGGCTGATCGATGATCACGTGGTGCTTTCCATAGAAAACGAAGCGCCGGAAGTTCTGGCCCGGCCCCGGCCCGGTCTAGCGTGAGTAATCCTTTATGAATTCATTATTATTAGTTTTGGATGTCCATCAGATTGAGTTACCAGACCGGCGTACACAAATATGTAAGTCATTTAATTTAATTGGAAACTAACAAATTATGCTTAAAAGTTAAATTAAATAATGTTACCAACACTTCAACCAAAACTTCAGACACAACTGTTTAATACAACAAATTAATTTGCGTACGTACCCTTGTAATCATTATGATGCTAACTAGTCTAAAGCACTTGCAAAATTAACTCGGCCTCAACAAAAGCTCTCGATTTTATACATCGCATTAATTTACTATAAACTGGTTTGTTCAGTTTCGGAAGCCGACATACGATATGAATTTTTGCAATTCTGGTTTAAGTGGTGTAACCTGCATATGGATCGATTACATAATAATATGAGTAATAAGTTGGGTCTCCATTATTTATTATTACTTTACTTGCTTTTGTTAAATTGATTAATGATCAGATTGTAAACTTACCTACATATGTGGAGATAGATATTCCTAATTTATGTTTTGCTTTACTTCTCCTTAATTTATTAGAGGGGCGTAAGACAGGTAATTACTTAATATAATTGCTAATCGTATATTTCCTTTTAGGTAAATAAACGGTTAGCTATTATAATGTTTATTTATATTTGTTAATAATTTCAATTATCTTTGTAACTATTTATATATTTTGTATCAGAATATTCCTATCACATTATGTATTGTAACACATTTCATTCACATTATGTATGTACGATAAATCTTAAAATAAAATGGAATAAAAAAGTTTCCATACTAAATTGTTGACATGCTGCATCTCCGTTCCAAATTTCATCTAAATCGGTTCAGCGGTTTAAACATGAAAAGGCAGGTAAAGTTACTTCTGCATTTATATAATATTATATAGTAGGGATTGATAGCTTTATAATTGATACTTTTATAACACGCGGGGTGAACTGCTAGCCTGTTTTATAATATGATTTATAGGATTAGAAATAGCTCAGTTTTATTTTTATGTAGGGGTTATTATAATCGGAAACCAAGAAATCGGAAGGAAGTTATTTTTAAGCACCTGAAAATATAATAAAAAACATAGATAACTGTTCACTTTTAAGGGTTGCGTAAGGGAGTAGAAACCCTTATGATTTCGCTGGGTCCCTATTGTTTCCAAAAAAGTTCCCAGCATTTTCGTTAACTAGTCATCATTTGTTTGGTGCAGAAACGTATAACTTTTCAGGACTGCCATAAAACAAACTTAACCTAAACTAACCTATCTATAGGATTACCTTACAAAAAGTTAACGGTTTCAGTTTTATGACTAATAATAATATGACAAACATTACATAATGACTTAAAATGTTGTGTGAAACAAAGGGATCTTGATTTCGCCATTTTTGTTGGTCTGTCCGCCTGTCAGTCCGCTCAGTGTTCATTAGTTAAAATAATTTTAATTTGGCATGGATAGGATATCAATAATTAACAAACAAAAGAAATAGGTAAAATTAATATTAAATATTAAAACTAAATTAGACTTAATCTAAAAATAGCGCCCGTAGGCGGAGTTTTATTACATAATTATTCGCATACAATATCCGAAATAATTGGAAAATTGTTTTAATTTTTTCAGCCTTATAAATTTACAGAGAAATCAATATTACCTTGATCATCGGTTCTTAAAAGAAGAATTTCTGCAGATAATCTTCAGTATTCATCGTGAATTCGTTTTGGATAGGATTTAACAAAGATAATCCGAAATGTTTTCTAAGGTAAAACCTAACCACAAAAAGAAGCGATAGATGTATGAAAATAACGGTCCAATTCGAACTTTAAGATACGTGAATACTACGACTAGATACTATATGCATTCGATATGTCAGTGTTAATTGATGACATATCTAATCCATATCGTATCTAGTCGTAATATTTGACGTATCTTAAAATTCGAATCGGGCCATAAGTCTAGTGTTAAATGTAATTGTTCTCATTTTGTGACATCTATTCTTGTGCTTCTTATTAGGTCTTGTGCTTCGCGGTTCTCGTAGCTGTGGCGGTGGCCCAGGAAGCAGAGCATGGACACGGCCACGGTGTGGCTCGGTCGGAAGTACACATCAAGACGGTGCATCATGGCCATGGCCCGCACCATTGGGTGGAGTCGCATGGCCATACGGAGCATGGTCATCACGGCCATGAGCACCATGGCCATGCCCGCTCGCATGTACATATCTCGCGTCATGATAGCGGGCATGAACACCATGAACCTGAACACCATGTAAGTTTTTTGTAGATAATAGTGTAAACGTTGCAGGAATTCACTACTATAAATATAAATTGAATAAAAAAGACTTGTTATTTCTGGCAATAATAAAGTCCTTAAAAACGATATAATTATATTATACAATTTATATAAAAGTGTAAACTTGCATTCCATCAAAAGCATTACATGTAAAAAAATGCAAGTCCAGCAACCAAAAATAAAAAACAAAAAACTCACGAAAAGTATTGAAAGTGTATTTCAAAATCAAGTGAATTTATTTATACGATCCTATCACTGTTCCATAGAACACAACTGTCATAAATTGTTAGGTAATAATGATTAGTTAACTAATTACCTGTTACAGTGACCGCACCAATATTAGACATTTTTTAATTACATAGAAATACATATTAGTGCTAGTGCCTACGCCTATTCTTGGAATTAGTTGTCAAGCGGACCCCTGGCTCTCATGAGCCGTGGCAAAAATGCCGGGATAACGCGAGGAAGAGGAAGGATAGAAATACATATTAGTAACTTAGGGCGTCTAATGTTGTTTTCTGATAGCAAGAATTGGTCGCTATCAGACAGGACAGGTTTGCTGAGGACCTGACAATGTGTGTATTATGAAAAGACATCGTAAATTTTATAGCACGGAGTGGTGTTAACTGAAATGGTATAGATAATTCCAACTGAAATGGTAAATTAAGGTTAATATTAGCGTCATTAACGCTAATTAATCATTAGGGTTGAAATTGTTTATACCAATTCCGTTAACACTACCCCGCTGCACCGAAAATGCTATAAAATTTACGATGTCTGATTATGAACCTACCTATAATATATTGAGGATTAATTAGCTATCGGAAAACTAGCCTGATTTTATAAATATAGCTACTCTAGAATGAATAACAATCTTTTTTAGTTTCCGTATTGAATGGGATTTTTCTGTTCTAAATCCTACTTAGACTCACCCGAAGTACGAATTCGAGTACCACGTGGAAGACCCGCACACTCACGACAAGAAGATGCAGCAGGAGCATCGCGACGGCGACGTCGTGAAGGGCCGCTACAGCCTGCACCAGCCCGACGGCCACGTCAGACATGTGGAATACCACGCCGACAAGCACGGGTGAGACAAACTATTAACCCTTAGCACAGAATAAATAAGTACTACTGTACAGAAAGGAAACTTCCTACAAAACAGAAGTATTAACTACAGCGGTTCAGGGTCGATCATATTCTAATATCGGCGCGATTCGGGAAATGAATTAGAGATCCACTAGATATGAGATATGTGACGTTCCATAGTAAAAGGTCCCCGGCTGAATATTGGAGCGGCGTTAATAATAGCGTAAGCGCCAGCTGCCATAAGGTACCTTTTGCTGTAGAACGTCACATATCTTTACTATTTCATATCTAGTGCATCTCTAATTCATTTCCCGAATTGCGCCGTATGGCACTATCCCTATCGGCTATTCAAGGTTGTCAAAATTCAAGCCATTATCTGTGGTCGTGCAAGCGAAAGGGACGTCAAGTTGTGTCAACCCTAATCGCTCGGAGCAATGCTGAGCCGAACGGAGCCGAATTTGTCCGAAGGGAGGAGTTTCGCACCCCTGCCCTTAGGCCGCGTTTCCACTAAGCCATTCACAAAATTGGAAATAAATATTTGAAAAACATCCCGATTATAATTATTTTTCACTGAAACCTTACCTACACTAGGCGATACGGAAAATTAGTTTTAACTAGAGAAAATGCGCTTTTGATTTTTTAAGTTTTTACAGAGGCGATACGGAACACTAGTTTTAACTAGGGAAAACGCGTTTTCACTAAAAACGGGCGTTAAACATATGTTAAATCGTACTATTTCTTTAAGTGTTTACATTTATATATTACATATATATCAATCTGAATCAAAAATATGTGTTCAATCTGCTGTCACTTTAGATAGCTACTTTTTATTTAGTATTGTCATTTCCAGTTTTTTTTTGTATTATTTTAATATATACTTACTAATTATTTTTAATATTTATTGCAGATTCCACGCAGACGTTAAATACAGCCAACATCATGGTCATCATCATCATGGTCACCATTAATGCTGATCTCACCTTCGATTTAAACCGATCTTAAAACGATTTTTCTTTACGGTTGTTTAAAGTTTCTTTGAATAATAAAATTGTGTTTCATAATTGGTAATTATTTCAAATTATTGAAATTAGATATATTTATTTTCTAACACATAAAGTCATTGCATCCCAATATAACATAGTATCCGCTATACCTAGTTTACCAAGGATTATTAGATTCTGTTGGAAAAAGCGGGCTTCTTTACAATGTTTCATGTTTCTAATGTGTCACGTTATAATGAATTATGTACTATGTAAACATAAAGGTGGCCACTGACGAGCCTTCCAACAGTCCAAAATAGCGTAGCTGCAATCCAAAATCGGTCCGTGAATGTCAAAAACGTACAGTGTTTACTATTAGGATGCCGTCCATTTGGATGAATCCATTGTAACGGCATCCATTTGGAAGACTCGTCAGTGGCCTGCTTTAGACTTTTAGACACCGAAGAGAAAGGAATTGCCAATATTTTTTTGGCAGGGGCTTTTAATGCTTATAATAAGTTACACGAGGAGACAATATTATTCTGTTTCTAAGCTTTGAAATAATATCTCAGCTAGGTACTGAATAGGCCCGAAATTTGTTTTGTTATTGGTCTCAATCCATCTTGTTTTTTACTGCCACAAAGCAACAATTGTGTTGCTTATCTATTGAGTCAGAAATGCGCTTTAAAACAATTATAGCTTTTTTATTATTTTTATACAATTTTATGATATGTTGCAATTCTTCTATGAATTTACAAGCCTTTGGTTCTCAAAAATAACTCTGCTCCACACAATTGACAACGGATTTTCATTATTGCCTTAACAACTAATTTAAAAAAAAAACAATATACTTCAGCATTCAAACCTTCCATCAATCACTGTAGAAAATCGTTGGATCTTATTTTCATGCCGAATATTTTAAGTCATATTTACAATTACAGTACTTTAAAAAGAGTTGCAAATGGTAAATGTAGTGTAAGGACGTGGGTAATATATTACTCAAAGGGCAAACGACCTCGTAATACTGCACTTGAAGCATTTTGAAGAAACTGGTTCTTAATGCTCTTAAATGAAATATATAAAAGCCGCAAGTACTAGATCTCATACATCAATTACCAATTCGTATTCGAACGTTCAACATCCTTAATTTTATTTTTAAAATGTTTTCTAAGGTAAGCATAATTATTTCATAACATTCAAGATAATACAAAAAAATAATGAATAAAAACTATCAATCTTATCCTTTTGTCTTAGATATTCGTGGTTACCGCTACCCTGGCTGTAGCTCTTGCTAGGCCTCAAGAAGGGCACGGGCACAATGAACATGGACACGCGTACTCGTCTCAGAGCATCGTTCTACACCAGAGCCAAGGTCATGAGCATGGACATGGGCATGAGCAGATTGGTCATATTCAGCTTGGCCATGTGCAACTTGGTCATATCCAGCACGAGCCCGTGCATCTAGTGTCATACCACGAGCCCATTCACACTGTGTCACAACAAACTCACCACGCCGTCTCTTCACAAAACATCCAGCGGCACGACGTGCCCGGCAAGGCGCCCGAAGGCCACCACGACTACTACGCGCACCCTAAATACGAGTTCGAGTACAAGGTGGAGGACCCGCACACCGGCGACAAGAAGTCCCAGCACGAGTCCCGCGACGGCGACCTCGTGAAGGGCTACTACAGCCTGCACGAGGCCGACGGCACTGTCAGGATCGTGCATTACACCGCTGACCACAAGACTGGGTAAGAAAGATTGTTATATTCTAAAATAATTTCAATCTTATTTTTACCGATGTCTCTACTCTAAGTGTTCACCTACTTTTACTTTAGTGAATAAAACGTTATCACAAAATATGCCCTCCAAAATATTTAGTTCATTAACTCTTAAATTGGCAACGGGACAGAGGAGGCACATAACCATTGCTCGTCTTTATGCAATTTTTTTAAACTGAATCAGTAGTGCTATTGAGCTCCGAGGAGGCTTGAACTCACGACCTTCCACATTCTTTGCCAATTTAAGATCACTTCACTGTAATTATAATACTTAGATCCTGAAGTATAAGAAATATTGTTTGTAATAAATTGTCATTTTTCTTCCCAGATTCAATGCCCAGGTCCAGCGTGAAGGTCACGCCAAGCATGTAGTACCGGCTCATCATCATTAATTTACGTTGTGGTTTCTTAACTATTTTTCATTTGTGTTAATGCTTGTGATACCTGATTATGTAATATGTGTTAAATTAGTTTTACAACATGTAAATAAAGCTGTTGCTTCGATTTCGTTGTTTTATTACAATATTTAAAAGTATTTTCCAAATTCATCAATCCTTTGAATATACCTAGGTATATCGAATTTATTGCACTAGCTGTAACTAATTGCCAGACATCGTACATTTTATCGTATTATAATATACTACTGGTGTCGAAGGGAGTCGCCATCGCCACTAGCAAAGATTCAATCCTCAGTACTGATGGTGACTATTGTCGATTTGGGAACATATCAAAATGTTTTTAAACGAATGTGAGCCTTCTGTTTTAGGTAGTAATTATGGTCTCAATACCACGACGCTTGGTTGGCGGGTCTCATCCACGTCAGCAAATCAATTTCCTTACTAGAAGGTAAAGTGCTTTTAAGAATTTTTTAAAGTTAGTGTACCTACCTTTAGAGTAAAGATATATGAAAGCAGAATTTATTGTAATCCAAAAGGTTAGCATTATCTGGTTTAAGAGGGAAGTACGAGTATAGCTACTGACAAAACGTACTTCATACGTTCTATGAAGGTTGGCCTGTCTATAAACTATAGTAAAACTAAAGCAATGCATATTCATTCTCCTTATGTTAAAATTTATGACACACCCAGGATCGTGGCCCATGAGCATGCATGCATGCACACAGCGCAGTCCTGCTGCAGTGATAACTGCGAGACTTTGGAAGTTGTCAACAACCATACTTATTTAGGATTAAAAATTGACACCGCATTTGATTGGGGTCCGCATATCGATTATGTGTGTAATAGGCTAAGAGCTATTCTCAGCAATTTTTGTATAATTAAACAAAAAATGCCTTATAACATACTCCGTTTATTGTATATTGCTATGGCCGACTCCATAATTAACTACGGCATATCCAGCTATGGGCGAACCTATAAAACTTACTTACAACGAATACATAAATTACAGATTGGAATATTAAAAACTATAGTTCCGCTAAAAATAAAGCAACATTTCAGATATAATTATGAAAACTTGTTTAGTTATTGCAGGGTGCTAAGTGTATATGATAAGGCTAAACTGGCTGTAATCTTAGAATATAAGCATTGTCTGGAAGAGCTGAAGAGATATAACAGACCAAATAACCTTCGCAGTCTACCCGATGAACCTAATTTTATGACTACTAAAAATAATAATGAATATGGTAATAGAACCTGGTCGTCTTATGTTCCTAAAGCTCTAAAAAGTTTTCCAAGTCATGTAATTGAAAATATAAATAAGAAACCTAATAATATTAAGGCTATTGTTAAAAAGGCATTGATAGAGATAAATGTAAAAAGACCCAGTAGCATGTAAAAACACTTAATGATAATGTTCAATAATTTTGATAGGGGTTGCTCCCCATGTCCCTTAGTTCTAATAATCTTAAAAATGTAAGATTAGTTCTAAGCTAATGGAATGTTAATTCTTTTTTAATATAAACAGTTTAAATTTTAATATTTTTTTTATACAATTTATATTTCGGTAGTAATCGTTTTCCACTTACTAAATCTAACATATTACTTTAATTTAGATGTCCATGGCTTCAGCATAATATGTTCTGCGTTTATAGATTTCGCTTAATTTTTTTTAGGTATTGCACATTTTTGAAAAAAGAAATAGGTACCTATACTGCGTCAAGCAAATCTTGTCAGTAGCAAACGGCGGCAAATTTGAAAAATCGCGGGTTAGCAACACTGTGTTCGAATAATTCGAAAATCGCGTGTCATCTTTGTTTTATCTGTGGAATGTGGATCGCGATTGACAGCCATCATCTTTGTTTACATTCTGAATCGATTCTATTTCCAGAGATATTTCTGCTGTGTCGCCATTAAATACCAATATATTAAATAAAATTGTGCTTAATCAAAGATAAGGTGCCTACAATGCCTACAGTTCCAAGATATAAATCTAATAAAATATTAAAATCCAATAGGACATCTACCTGCTGAAGCAATGATTTTATTCATTACATTCTTGTTTAACGGCATATTCCACTTCTAATTTTATTTTGAGATCTTCAAATTCACCACACACCGCTTTTAAATTGTCCGTCCATACCATTTAAATGCCATTTAATAACAATTTCAAACATTTTCAATAGAGAATCCACGAGTGACAATTTGAATTGACGTACGTAACAGGGCGCGCTCAGCGGAAAAAAAAGTTTTGGTACGATGTACATTGTACATTGCTGCTTTTCTTAGCGCAATACTACTCTTTGAGTGTTGCCCTACTTTAGTTTGCTTTACATTGCTACTGACAAGATTTGCTTGACGCACTATATATACCTACTTTTTCATTGTTCAATAACATACTAAAAAATCATGGAGAATGGAAAATATTTAGAAGTGGCAAAACGTTTTCGCTTTTTGTATGGACGATGCACGTGCTATATTTCCCTCTAAAGGCAAAACTCTATTACGATCTTCGCTAAAAACCTACAAGTTAATCTTCACGGCGGCACGTATAACGTTTAAAAAAGTAAAATGAAATGCAGAAGTTGTATTTACATAATTATATTTTTCATAAACAAACAACAGTGTCAACAATAATTATCTATAGTTCGTTTTTTTTGGCATTAGAAAGAACTCCACAGAAGCAAGCGTGCAGTTTTTGTCAGGCTCTTTAATTGTTAATAATTATTGAATTATCTAATGTAGCATGGTCAATACATATAATTTACTTCAAATTATAACCGCTAAAAGTGCCGGATTTGGAACCACAAGCTTACTTCTGCGAAGTTCTTTCTAATGCTAAAAAAACGGACTATAGGTGTGTGTATAGTATTAGATAAACCAGTTTTAATGATGGTGATGTTTGGGAACAATGTGGTGGGTGCTGTGTTTCACCTCAGCGTGAAATCTGAAAAAGAAGTAATATTTATAGATATTGTAACATTATTCATTAGGTATAGTTTTAGGTACATTGATTGCTTGCAATTCTTGCAAATCGAAACTAAGCGGTCCCTCACCCAGTCTTTTTGTCACTGTGGTAGTGCACGTCCCTGAGGGAGCCGTCGGGCTCGTGCAGGCTGTAGAAGCCCTTGACGACGTCGCCGTCGCGGTGCTCGTGCTGCGTCTTGTGGTCGCCCGTGTGCTTGTCCTCCACCTCGTACTTGAACTCGTACTTGGGATGCGTCTGCAACACATTTAATTGTCAACGTGCGTCAAGAGTAGATGGCACTAAAGGGGCATTCCACGAGACTGTCGCTTACATAACGCAATTCTTCTAATACTTCTGGAAATGCTGAGTAAGCGATATTGGGTCAGGTAATATTTCATGACTTGGCTAACAAATTGGCAGTATATTCTCGAGATTCACGTATTTTATTGAGGTAGCTTATTGAGGTAAGCGACAGTCTCGTGGAATACCCCTAGAACAGATTAATGTTGTTTGGGGCTTACGTAGTAGTCGACGTGTTTCTCGTGTCCGTGGTGGTCCTTGATGATGACTTCCTCCGCGTGTCCGTCGTGCTTGGAGATGTGCTGCGAGGAGTGCGCGTGCTCATGCCCGTGCTGCGCGATCACCAACCCCACCAGAGCAGCGAGATACAAAATCTGTGTAAAAGTATTTGATTTTGTTATTATGCCTAAAACACATCCTAAACTTTTAATTTACTTAAAAAACTGGAATTTTTTAATTTACCTTGGGATACATTTCTACAATAGTATATTTTTATGTTGTTCTCAGATTAAAGAACAGTTGTCAACTGATACATTTCCAAAACCAGCAACTTCTTTTATAACACGTGAATTACAAATCGGTTGATATCGTAAATGTAAAGAGGTAATTTACTGGCATATAATAAGTAAGACACTGCCCAAACACAGTGTTTGATATTTAATTTTCGTAAAGTGATCGACCGTCTTGAATTTAATTTTAATGGAACAGTCTTGATTCAATTGGCCATTATTTATTAACATAATACCTTTTTACATTTTTTAAAGAAATACTTTGCTTTTATTTAGGTACACTCTGCAATACTGCTACACATTTTATGAATATATCGCATTGATATAATGACTCGATGATGTTTACAATTCTAAGTAGGTACCAATAACTGTGTCAAACCTACATAGTGATTTTGTTATGTCTGTACACATTCTGAGAGGTGAAAATTTTGGTCATACCTACTGAACAATTTTTACTGCAAAGCCAACCCCGAAATCGCGCTAAAAAATAGTTCGTGGGTTGAACCGTATGACAAATGTTTGCAATCTTTTGGACAATCAAAGCAATGTTGATAACTGAGTTTCCCACTTAACTGTAGGTATCCTACCTACTGCGAGTTAAGTGAGGGACATGGTTGGGCATGTCTGCCGCATGCATCCGGGATGGTGGGTCAAAATAGTTAGTTACTGAGTGGGAGATACACGACAGTACAGATGACCAACGAGGTAAAGACCGACCGAAAAGGAGATGGTGGGACGAGTTGAATTAAAACTTCATTAGGACCCCAAAGTTATGTTTTATTAAGATACTTAAAAATCGATTATTTTTGAATCTTTAGGCTTCTGATACCATTTTATAAATTGCTGATTTGTCAAGGACATGAAAGTATTGAGTACAGACAATTAGTATAAAAGAAATAAACATGAAATTAGTGAAAGAACTCTTATGTTTACGAAATATTAGCTTAACATACAGCGTTTACTTATACAAAGTCCTGAATTTTAACAAATGGACATATTAGGTATCAGATTTGGTTGCGTTATTATCGGATTATAAAAGAAGTAGTTTGTTTTATAAATGTATCAGTCCACTCTTGTCTTCACATCAAGAAACACATTTGAGCCAAATACCAATTTAAAGATGTACTTAAAGGTAGAACATTATATTTATATCAATGTATAATTTTCGAATAACAAAATTATTCAACTGTCATAAAATGCTTTCACAATCGGCATATAACTCACATCTCTAAAACTGCTTTCCAATTTATACAAATCATTAAATTAGAGCAGACCTTTCGGTGTTTTGTTTTTAACTTGCGTTTTGTGTTTAAATGCGGCCTCAATTGTTAGTATAATTAAAATGTTACTATAATTAAAATATGAATGATTCTTATATTTCATTTAGTTTTATTTCCCGTATCTGAGTCTAACTAGGGAAAAAATTATCTCATACCCACCTGGTACAGAGAATATGTGTGCCCAAACCCTACTTATATTGCATGCCTTAAATATCTGTAAAACAGCTGTTATTACGAGTAAATAAGCGAAAATTTCACACAGCAGGTAATGTGTCTAGGAGTTTTCATCGGCGCAGTGGTGGCCCAGCACGGGCATGAGCACGCGCACTCCTCGCAGCACATCTCCAAGCACGACGGACACGCGGAGGAAATCATCATCAAGGACCACCACGGACACGAGAAGCACGTCGACTACTACGTAAGCCCCAAACAACATTAATCTGTTCCAGTGCCTTCTGTTGTTTGACGCACGTTGACAATTAAATGTGTTACAGACGCATCCCAAGTACGAGTTCAAGTACGAGGTGGAAGACAAGCACACGGGCGACCACAAGACGCAGCACGAGCACCGCGACGGCGACGTCGTCAAGGGCTTCTACAGCCTGCACGAGCCCGACGGCTCCCTCAGGGACGTGCACTACCACAGTGACAAAAAGACTGGGTGAGTTATTTTTTCGATTGTAGGTATCTCATGCCTTTATATTCTTTAGACGATATTCAACTCTAATGTGTATTATAAATTTAATCACTTATCATAATTATATATTATTTGCAGTTTTCATGCAACGGTCAAGCACAGTACCCACCACATCGTGCCGGAACACCATCATCACCATTAACCGTTCATTCATACTAGTATTTATACTTTTGTTATTTATATTAAATGTTATTTTATACATTTAAGTATTTGTTATAATTAAATTTTGTTTTCCAAATAACAAAACAAGTTTTTTTTTCTCTCATTACAACGTGAAAGCACAAAATACGTAATAGTACTACCGTTCAGAAGGGACACTTCCCATAAAACCGAAGTTTGACAGCGATTCAGGGTCGAATCATGATATCCCTTTCTAACTTATGGCACTATCCCTTTCGACTATTTAGGGTTGTCAAAATTCAAGTAATTATCTTATCTGTGGTCGTGCACGCAAAGGAACGTCAAGTTGTGTCATTCCTAATTAGTGATCCAAAAGACTCGAGCCCTGTTAGCTCTTTATTTAGGGCTCGCCTCATTTCCTGACACCTAAATTGTGTGATGTACGGAACCCTTGAAACGCGAGTCCGACTCGCACTTGACCAGTTTTTATTTCATTAGCCTACTTTACGGCTTTAGGCGTCAAGAGATGAGGCGAGCCCTAAAAAAAGAGCTAACAGGGCTCGAGTCTTTTGGATCACTATTCCTAATAATTGCTCGAGCAATGCTGAGCCGAACGGAGCCGAGTTTGCCCGAAGTCAGGAGAGTCTCGCCACTGATAAGAGTAAGTTTATATGTCAATTTCCAAGTTTTTTATATAAACATCAGTATATCAACATAATGAATTTCATCAGACGATATTTTGCATTATTTTAGATTCGAATTTAATCGTTTAAACTGTCGTGAGTCATACTACCACTAAGCTTAAATTAATACGGTTTAACTCACCTATTTTTCACTCACTCGAGCAACATGTTTTGGAGAGCCTAGGTCTCCTTTTTCAAGCACTAACAGTAGTTATTTTAGATTATTTAATATGAGACAATGCTAATGTTGGATTGGTTTAATTGATTGTCGTGGTGCCAATTTGTTCTATGACGATCCTGTTACCAACCATAATCTGTTCTGTGTAGAAATTGACAGACGAATGTCTTGATTGACATACAAAATTAAACTACATATTTCACCATTTTTAAGTGATAGTAAAGACTTAAATTTTTCAAAGGGCAAATAACCTTGTAACACTGCACTTGATATTGTATTACAATTAAACAGGTTCTTAAACTCGTACTTTATGTTCAAAACGTAGGTAAAATATATAAAAGCTGCAAGTATCTCATTCCATACATCATTTTCGGTTTACATTCGACCATTCAACAGTTCTGAAAATGTACTCAAAAGTAAGTTTATTAATTAGTTTGGATATTAAATCCTTAGAATTCTTAAGAGGGCGTAGAGGAGGGTAAATTTTCAGATTCTGTCAAATTACCCCATTTCACGCACAAACGCAGCTCACGCACACTACCTCAATTTACTGGGACAGGTCAGTGACCCCTAATGTTTTTTAAAGGTGCTGTTTCGAGTTTAGTGTTAACTACTCACCTCCTTTGAGGAATTAAAACTGTCAAACTTTCCTTTGTGAGAAGACAGAGAAAAAACACTTTTTATATATAGCTTTCCTTGTTTGTTCATGTCATGTCATAGGTATGTGACGTATTAGGTAATTATTTATTTTCGTTGTTGACTTTTGTATTAAGATAGGTACAAACGGCGACGCTCTTAACTGTCCATCGGTAGACCTTATGCCTTTTGTAATAAGGTTTACGAACTGTCAGTTAACAGTGTGGTGGTGTGCGATGGTAGGTATATGCGGTTTGTAGACATAGAGTCTGTGCGGAAAGAGAAGAGTCGTGGAATGTATGGGGCTCAATACATTCCACAACTCTTCTCTTTCCGCACAGACTCTAGACCAAATTAAAACTAGGAGTTTTATTATTAAAGATATAAGAAATCGTCTTTTTTACCTACTCGAAGTGAACTACTTATATCTAAAATTATCCCTTCATTAGTTATATATAGGTCTTGTAACATATTTTTTACAACTAAACACGCTTATTATATTTTACTTATAACTTAATTTTTAAAGCTCTATTGATAATAAGGCTTTAAAAACATCTAATAGAATGCAGGTACTACGCTTATACTTTTATAAGTCAGTAAGTGATGCTTACTTAAAACTCATCGGGAAATCATAAAACTCATAATTACCTATATTAAAATATTTAAATTTACTATTCCATCTCATACGTTCAATAAGGCCCGGGACCGGGCCTTGTCACCTGCACTGACAGAGGGCCTTTTTAGCCCCACATAATATTAAAGAACTGTGTCCCGGATAGTATGGGTTCTGGGCCATGACCATGACGCGTCCCGAAGTAACTTATACAGGGCGTAATCGTTAAGTGTAGCCAGGCTATAATTTCGTAAATATAACAGATATCAGAAAACTTCAAATTGTTATCGAAAGTGCGTTACCCAATGAGTAAAATTACATTAAGGGGTCATCCATTAATTACGTCACACGTTTTGGGGGGGAGGGGGTCAAGAAAATGTGACATGTTGTGACATGGGGAGGGGGAGTCACAAACACTGTGACGTCACTTTAACTTCATCACTATTCATCAGTAACCGAAAATTAATTTATATTTTTTTATTCGCAGTACATTTAAATAACATTAGTACAAGTTCAAGAATAACAGAGAATATTACCGGGCCTTATTACCTTTTATCATGAATTAATTTCATCTTTAATTTAAATGGTCTAGTAAAATAAGGCCTACATGAGTCATGGAAAAACAAATTGTATTTTATTTAGAAAGTACCTATATGTTGTTCATAATCTTCAGTAAGCTGACCTCTAAGAGTCTATCTATTATAATAATTAATGTAGATTGACAGTTTACTTAGCAAATTGTACTTTTACCTTTAGGTTTTATGTCGGAAATATCTCACCCAATTTGTAATTAAATTAAAATCGGCCTACATTTGTAATTAATGATGTTTACTGATTGTTAATCTTAAATATACCTACTTAATATTATGAAGGGCACTTATATTATTTTAGCGGACCGAACGGATGTATATTATTGTGGACCACTTTTTTATTTAAATAATTAAATTGTAATTCATTTCAAAAAAGGTTATTACAATTAGGGATATAAGTAGATACCTCACCTACCTTATTACAAAGCATTACAAAAATGTCCAAAGGCCAAAGCCACGCTGATAAGACATAAGACCTTACCTATAAACGACCTCATAAATATAAACGTTCACTGAAAAAAACCAAAGGCATTTCTCATAATTTAATTTCGTTACTGAGTTATCGTTTTGCACCGAATATCAATGAAATAAAAGCACGTTGTTGTTTGATAGATACATTTATATAAACATCGTCACATGAAACCAATATAGGTACTCGTAAAACAGACCACTGCTGGTATTGGCTTTAAATATCGTTCTTTCAACTGATAATATAGCCACAAAAACTCGCTGAGACTGCAGGTCGAGTCTTGATTTCAATTTCTTGATGATATATCATTGAATTAACTTTCAGAGCTCGTGATAGCTCTTAGAATAACAACAGAACTAGTTGAAACTAAGAATTTTATTGCTGAAATTATGTGAACAACATTGCTCCGTCTTCATAAATAAAATTTTAATAATTTATATTGCTTAGGCTAAAATGTGAAAAATTTTGTTGATAAATTGTTTATCTAGTATATTGACATTATGTCATATATGTTTTTAAAATGACGTAACATGAATACCAGCACAATGAAAATTTATTCCAATAAGAAATAACAAATCTTCAAACTTTTTTCATTTTAAGTGAATTAGGAAGAAGCTAATTACACTGATTTGGTTGTATTCATATATTTTATTAAATAATTTGTTATATTTTTTAAGTATTATGACTTGTGAATAAAAAGATATCGAAATTTTAATGACTCTAGATCTCCGTGTGACGTTATTTATTTACCCTATTTATTTTGAACACAGTTTTTCACTGATATCATCATTCGTATACGGATATGAATTTCAAACTGTCAAACTGGGAGATCCTGGTACGCGTCCGCTTTGAACCAAGCCCAGCGGGCATCTGATTGAAAGGAGAATTTGACAGATATGGCGGATGTATGGAAATTTTACGAAAGTTTACGTTTACGATTGAATTTCTCTGTAGCCTTTAAGAGGAAAAATAGGAAAAGCCTGATTCGTTGTAGTCCAGTTATCTGGCTTTCGAAATCACTCGATTTTATAGCATGAGCATCGATTTTTTTATACAAATTTTACTAAACGCTGACACTCGTTCATCTCGTTTTAGGTACAACTTTGCATAAGTGTATTTATTATATTGTAAAATATTTCAGATTTTCAAGGGTGATTCGTTGTAAACACACTCTTTGGGATAATAATGACATTTATTATAATTTTTTTTATCAAGAGATGTGAACGCTAGCGACTAAACGGTGACTGCCTTTTTCGCTGATTTTGCTCGATGCAGTCTTAAATTAATATTACTTATAATAGTAATGTAAATTTATAACTACATTGCCGTTTATCATCATTTTCTATAGATATTAGTGGTTGCCGCTACCCTGGCTGTAGCTCTTGCTCGGCCACAAGAAGGGCACGGGCACAATGAACATGGACACGCGTACTCGTCTCAGAGCATCGTTCTACACCAGAGCCACAGTCAGGAGCATGGACATGGCCATGGGCAAGAACAGCTTGGTCATATTCAGCTTGGCCATGTGCAACTTGGTCATATCCAGCACGAGCCCGTGCATCTAGTGTCATACCACGAGCCCATTCACACTGTGTCACAACAAACTCACCACGCCGTCTCTTCACAAAACATCCAGCGGCACGACGTGCCCGGCAAGGCGCCCGAAGGCCACCACGACTACTACGCGCACCCTAAATACGAGTTCGAGTACAAGGTGGAGGACCCGCACACCGGCGACAAGAAGTCCCAGCACGAGTCCCGCGACGGCGACCTCGTGAAGGGCTACTACAGCCTGCACGAGGCCGACGGCACTGTCAGGATCGTGCATTACACCGCTGACCACAAGACTGGGTAAGAAAGATTGTTATATTCTAAAATAATTTCAATCTTATTTTTACCGATGTCTCTACTCTAAGTGTTCACCTACTTTTACTTTAGTGAATAAAACGTTATCACAAAATATGCCCTCCAAAATATTTAGTTCATTAACTCTTAAATTGGCAACGGGACAGAGGAGGCACATAACCATTGCTCGTCTTTATGCAATTTTTTTAAACTGAATCAGTAGTGCTATTGAGCTCCGAGGAGGCTTGAACTCACGACCTTCCACATTCTTTGCCAATTTAAGATCACTTCACTGTAATTATAATACTTAGATCCTGAAGTATAAGAAATATTGTTTGTAATAAATTGTAATTTTTCTTCCCAGATTCAATGCCCAGGTCCAGCGTGAAGGTCACGCCAAGCATGTAGTACCGGCTCATCATCATTAATTTACGTTGTGGTTTCTTAACTATTTTTCATTTGTGTTTATGCTTGTGATACCTGATTATGTAATATGTGTTAAATTAGTTTTACAACATGTAAATAAAGCTGTTGCTTCGATTTCGTTGTTTTATTACAATAAAAGTACTTACCAAATTCAACAAACTTTTGAATATACTTAGGTATATTGAATTTGCACTAGCTGTAACTAATGGCCAGTGGCCTATTTTATAAAGCTACAAGTTACAATTTACAAGCGGAAGTCGCTTTCTAACCCTATGTGTTAGAGCGAGACTTCCGCTTGTAATTTGTAACTTGTAGCTTTATAAAATCGGCCACAGACATCGTAAATGTTATGGCATTTTTGGTGCACCGGAATGGTGTTAACGGAATTGATATAGAAATTTCAACTGAAATAGTAAATTAAGGTTAATATTAACGTAGTTAACGCTAATTAATCATTAGGGTTGAAATCGTTTATACCAATTCCGTTTATCCAAGTCGGCAAATCAATTTCCTTACTAAGAGGTAAAGTGCTTAATTTGAGATTTTTTTAAAGTAAGTGTACCTACCTAAATTAGAGTAAAGATATATGAAAGCAGAATTTATTGTAATCCAAAAGGTGACATTATCATCTGGTTTTAAGAGGGAAGTATGCTATAAACTGCGATCATATATAACCTATGCGTTCACTGGCTATAAACAACAGGTAGGCACCTACTTCATACAATTTCCATTTCGGTTGAAATCGTTTTCCACTAACTAAATCTTAATATGTCAGTATCACTTTAAATTTGATGTCCATCGCTATAGCATAATTATGTTCTATTACGTTTATAACTTACGCTTAATTTTTAGGGTATTGCAAATATTTGAAAAAAGAAATACGTACCTATAATCCTAGTTTTTCATTGTTCAGTAACATACTAAAAAATCATGGAGAATGGAAAATATTTAGAAGTGGCAAAACGTTTTCTCTTTTTGTATGGACGATGCACGTGCTATACTTCCCTCTAAAGGCAAAACTCTATTACGATCTTCGCTAAAAACCTACAAGTTAATCTTTACGGCGGCACGTATAACGTTTAAAAAAGTAAAATGAAATGCAGAAGTTGTATTTACATAATTATATTTTTCATAAACAAACAACAGTGTCAACAATAATTATCTATAGTTCGTTTTTTTTGGCATTAGAAAGAACTCCACAGAAGCAAGCGTGCAGTTTTTGTCAGGCTCTTTAATTGTTAATAATTATTGAATTATCTAATGTAGCATGGTCAATACATATAATTTACTTCAAATTATAACCGCTAAAAGTGCCGGATTTGGAACCACAAGCTTACTTCTGCGAAGTTCTTTCTAATGCTAAAAAAACGGACTATAGGTGTGTGTATAGTATTAGATAAACCAGTTTTAATGATGGTGATGTTTGGGAACAATGTGGTGGGTGCTGTGTTTCACCTCAGCGTGAAATCTGAAAAAGAAGTAATATTTATAGATATTGTAACATTATTCATTAGGTATAGTTTTAGGTACATTGATTGCTTGCAATTCTTGCAAATCGAAACTAAGCGGTCCCTCACCCAGTCTTTTTGTCACTGTGGTAGTGCACGTCCCTGAGGGAGCCGTCGGGCTCGTGCAGGCTGTAGAAGCCCTTGACGACGTCGCCGTCGCGGTGCTCGTGCTGCGTCTTGTGGTCGCCCGTGTGCTTGTCCTCCACCTCGTACTTGAACTCGTACTTGGGATGCGTCTGCAACACATTTAATTGTCAACGTGCGTCAAGAGCAGATGGCACTAGAGGGGCATTCCACGAGACTGTCGCTTACATAACGCAATTCTTCTAATACTTCTGGAAATGCTGAGTAAGCGATATTGGGTCAGGTAATATTTCATGACTTGGCTAACAAATTGGCAGTATATTCTCGAGATTCACGTATTTTATTGAGGTAGCTTATTGAGGTAAGCGTCAGTCTTGTGGAATACCCCTAGAACAAATTAATGTTGTTTGGGGCTTACGTAGTAGTCGACGTGCTTCTCGTGTCCGTGGTGGTCCTTGATGATGACTTCCTCCGCGTGTCCGTCGTGCTTGGAGATGTGCTGCGAGGAGTGCGCGTGCTCATGCCCGTGCTGCGCGATCACCAACCCTACCAAAGCAGCCAGAGCAGCCAGACACAAAATCTGTAATGTTAAAATCTTGGTTTAGTATCCAAATTTTGTGGTTCAAAGTTTAAAGTACTAGGAAATTCGTGTATAGTTTTTTGATATCGAGTAACACCTGAATGAATTGAAATTGAAACTCTGTACTGTAGAGGCCTAACGGAGCCGACCTGTCTCATTGATAAAGGCTTCTTTTAAAAATTTAGATTTAAAAAAAGTACTAGTTAGATTTTCAAAGCAATTTTTAGATACCTTGCAATACATCTTAAAATTATTGTATAAATTCGTTGTACTCGAATAAAGGAGACTTGTGAACTGATACATTTTCAAAACCAACCACTTCTTTTATATTTTAACTCACGGTTTGCAAATCGAGCGATATCCATTAAAGAGTAAGTAATTTATTGTCGTGATATAAGTACTTACTCGTAATTAAGATACTGCCCAAACTCAACTGGTACCCACGCGAGATCAAATTTTCGGTAAAAATGTTAATTCTCAAGCTCCTTTTAAAGAATTTTATTATTTCAAGAAATTGTTAAGTATATCAGTAGGTACGTAATTAAGTATAGGTACCTAACTGGGCACTACCGTTATACCTAACAAGGGTATTTCGTACGTACCAAATAAAAGTCGATATATTTAATTCGCTTCTGCCCGCGACTTCATCTATTATACAATGATGATAATTATTGATAAAAACTACCCTTTGAAACCGGGCCTAAAACTATCATCAAAGGAACCAAATTTTATCTAAATCCGTTCAGTGGTTTAAGCGCGAAGAGGTAACAAATTAAATGACAGACAGTTACTTTCGCATTTAAAATATTATTTGGGATTATTAAATTAATTAGGAAATATACTGCAATTTAACAAAAAAATGTATGTCAATTTATAAAATAATAATAGTTTGGAAAAATATTAAAGCACGCACATAGGCAAATTCAAACGTGCACCTTTTAGAATCATATCAGTTAGCTGTACCTATTGATAGTCCAATTCTAACAATTTGTTTGTCAATACTGTCGTTCAATTCTGTACTAAACATATCGTCGGGTGACAAGCGAAAGTCACTAAGTACTATCGAAAAATTAAAGTAACAATGCACTTTATTACACTTTTAACACAGTTTATTGTTAAATGGTGTTAGTTAGTGACTTTTGCTTGTGACCCGGCGATATATTAATTAATTAATCGCGACATTGTACTTGTAATAATAATTTTGTAAACGAAAGTTTACAAAACACGCTGCCGTTTTACGAGTATGCTCGCAGAGCAAAATGTTTTGCGAAACTTTGCACAACAATGCCTGCATTTGGTTGTGGCTTAATTTTAATTACTAATAAATACTATGCATATCGATAATATCATGTCTTCGATACTATAAAAGAGCTGTTTTCTTTGTGACTTGTATCAGTTAACAGTCTGACCTCATTGGACTAACTACAACATAACAATGTTCTTTAAGGTAATAGGCATTACAGAACAGTTGTTTTACAATTGACGATAAAATTGCTGAAAACTACTTTTATCTTACAATTTATATGAACCAGAGAAAGCTGAATGAGGGCTTCCGTGATCGAATTTTTCACTAGATGACAGCACCGTGGCGAGAGGTCTAGTGACAATCCACCAATCATGTTCAACCATGTTTTTTTATTGGTGGATTTTGACAGCAGCTGTCAAAACTACCTCTCGTCGCGGTGCTGCCATCTAGTGAAAATCTCGATCGCGGAAACCCTCATTTTAACAATAATTTTAGGTCGTGAGTCTTCTGGCTTTAGCCACCGCGGTGGTCGCTCAACACGGTTACGGGCACGCTCACTCCTCGCAGCACATCTCCAAGCACGACGGACACCCGCACGTGGTCACTATCCACGACCACCATGGTCATGAGAAGCACGTCGACTATTACGTGAGTGGCTTATGGCTCCCCTACACGATGGGCCAACGCCGGCCACTAAAAGGAACCATGCCATAGCCATGCGGTGCGCAGCCATGCGGTAGAATGAGATAGCAATATCACTTGCTCCCTCTAACGCATAAATGCGTCCCTTGGAGTGGCCGGCGTTGGCCCATCGTGAAGAGGAGCCATTACACTGGATTTAGGCATATTTTGAAACGATTTCAAGGATAATAGTTTAAGGGTAAAAACGGGACCCTATTACTAAGACTGCACTGTCCGTTTGTCCGTCTGTCTGTTTGTCGCCAGGCTGTATATCAGGAACCGTGCTAGCTATATAGACAGTTGAAATTTTCACAGATGATGTACTGTGCCGCTTTAACAACAAATACTAAAAAGTACGGAACTCTCGGAGGGCGAGTCCGACTCGCACTTGTCCGGTTTCTTTGAACTTGGCTGAACACGCTACCGCGTGTCTTCATTATTATCATTACCTTAGTTTAGCATAGCTTTTTAACTTTTTTTTTCGTATTTAGACTCATCCAAAATACGAGTTCGAGTATAAAGTAGATGACCATCACACGGGCGACCACAAGACGCAGCACGAGCACCGCGACGGCGACGTCGTCAAGGGCTTCTACAGCCTGCACGAGCCCGACGGCTCCATCAGACACGTCCACTACCACGGCGACAAGCACTCCGGGTAATCAAAGTTATTTTTAGGCCCACTTGCACCATTCTATTAACCCGGGGATAACCAGTTAATCCTGGAGTTACCATGGTTTACCAGTACAATTTGACATTAGGTTATTAGGTTTACCGCTAGTGGGATGGTGCCAGTGGGCCTTACACGGCTGCCTAAATAAGGAATGTAATATTTTTACCTTAAAATTTATATTGAATAGGTACCTAAATATGTTATACATACTTAATTGAGAGTAACTGATTCGTTTATAATTATGCCGTGTGCAAAAATTCAACAAAATGTATCCTCTTAAATCCTACTTTTAAATATGTAACGAAGTAATGAAACGAAGTTTTTTGATAATATTTCAGATTCCATGCTGACGTAAAACACAGCACGCATCACATCGTTCCCGAGCATCACCACCATCACTATTAAACGAACCCGAGACCCGTTTAAAAAATGTTGATATTTTTTTTATTCCCACTTGCACCATTCCACTAACCCGGGGTTGACCGGTTAAATCTGGAATTACCATGGTTACCAGTACTGCTTGACACTGAGTTGACGGTTAAACCGCTAAACCCCGGGTTAGTGGGATGGTGCAAGTGGGCCTTAGTCTTCTTGCGTAGGTAGTTTTATGAATTTGTTAATATTTTTGTAAATAAAAGTATAAGAATAAAATATTGAGTTTTTATATCATTTATATTTTATTGATAAAATCATACTGGTCTGAAATTAAAATTTAGAGAGGGTGGAAAATAGTAGGAAGTCATGACCCACTTGTAATTTGACTATAATGAAAACCTACAAAGATAAAGATGCTCGATTAAACACTGCAAAATAGCTCCTCTTAATTGTTTTCATTCATAAAAAAAACTTTACAAGTCTCAATAATAACAGTTTTGAATGATTCACGGTTAGTTTCACTAGACTTACGAGTTTATCGACCGGGATATGAACCGTGATTACCTTTTGTATTGTTTTCGAGCTCCCGATATTTCGACGCATCAGTTACATGCATCTTGTCCACGGGTAACATAATTATTATCTGACCTTCTAAGAATATACTCTAAACATAATTTAATCAACATAGAATCGGTCGTAGGTACTCAAATTTAGACATACTGAGATTCTGAAAATGTAATTTTCTGACCTGCTGAGAATCCAGCATTGAGAGAATCTGAAGTGCTAGGAATTTGTTATATGATGGATAATCTAACATTGTAGGAACTTGGAAAACTTAGAAAATGCCTCATTCTAAATTATAGTCTTACGTACTTAAATAGAATCTGAATTAAATAGAAACTGGCTACCCTAGAGTCGTATTTAATCAGATTTTGACCTAAAGCTTAACTGGCGAAATCTGAATAAAATCTGCCTAAACGGCGTGGGGACAATAGCACAAGCACTCTCGTGCATGAGAGGAGGCCTGTGCCCAGCAGTGGAACGTATATAGGTTGAGTTATTATTCATTTATTCAATTAAAGTCTTAGGTTAGGAGTTTACAATGTGAGTATAAAAGTGAAATATAAAAACATATACAAAACATTACAAAAAATATATAAAAACACATTATAAATAAGAGCACCGTGAACAAAGTTTTGTACGGTGCTCTAAAAACCTAACCTAGGGTGCCGCCGGCAGCGGGGCAGGGTCCAAGCTGCCGGTGATCAGAGCCGCAGAGTGAGGAACTGAGGAACCGACGTACTATACGCGCCGTGTCCAAAATTACCGCCTTTATTGGTGTACTGCCTTTTTGCCGAATTATGTTTCGTCGAATTTCCTTTTCAGCAACCAACTTTTCGCCGAAATTTTACCTCGCAAACCAATTCTTGGCATAATTTTACTTCGTGATTTTTTTATTTCGCTACATTTTTATATTGCATAATTTTATTACGTCAAATTTTATGTGGTATATAATTTTGTAGCAAATGATTTGCTAAGGCAAGTAGGTAACATATTGTCAAATTTTATGTGGTGAATAATGATTAAAAACAAAACTCCTCCCAGAGATAGGTGGGTTAGGGTTATTTTTTTTATGACCCTAAAAACTAAACTGCACCCAGGGATGGGTAGGTTAGGGTTATTTTTATGACCCTAAAAACGAAACTGCTCCCAGAGATAGGTTGGTTATGGCTATATATATAATCAAATCAAGGTAGGTATACCAATCAACGAAAATCCCAGGTAATAATTTGTCTAACAATAATTTATCAAATCATTAGTTGGGAAATGATATCAATGCGAAACGTTGAGTTGGGAAATAATAATTCGACTAAATAAAAATATGGGATACGTAGTTCGGGGGGTTAAGAATTTGCTAAATAATTTTCGTCGAAACATTAGTAAACCCCTTTATTATTAAAAATAAAGTAAAATAAGCCATCCTGTACATGTCTCTTTTTGTTGGTGCCCAGTTTGTGAGGGCGAGTCTGCCGGAAATAAAATTGCATACCGTTTTATAAGGCAGGTGTCCGGTTTTTTATAACATAGCTCAGAACTTAGTCCATCGCTTTCACCCAATAACCTAGTTAATTTTAGATACCATCATTACCATCAACTCTCAATAGTCCTTACACCCTGGCGGGTGCTGCCTCTGCGTGCGTCCGCTTGGTGTACCCTTTACATTTCATTAAAGTGACTAAAGGGTCTCTACGCCTTGGCTTCGGCTCCGCGCACGCCTCACAAAGGTCCGGAACACATTGTTCCGTGATGGGAAAGGCAAACAAATAGTAAAATAAAAATGACCAAGCCGAGTCAAGACTCCGGTGCATGCATCGCTAGGCGCTGTTTAAATATTGTGTGTATCAAACGAACGAATAGAGGATCACACGGGTGCTATAATGCCTAACTGCATATAGGTATTAGTTAGTTACATGCACTGTTTTATCTACGCACATATTACAAGCCATCTATCATTTGTTCAGGAACCGCATGCTATGACCGGCATTGCGGTACCTATAGTTCCTCTGTCACGAAACCTGCGTCTCCGAAATATTTTGATCGCTCATTTTACACGAAAGTTCTGCTTTTGTAGTTCATTTATAAACAACATAACAAGTTATTTCCATACGAACTTATTAAAACCAAGTGGTTAAGGGTTGAATAAGTACAAAAACATATAAAGTATTTTTTTTATTTGCAACAATCGTGATAAACAAAGAATAACGGTTTAGATAAATAACATTGTAGCATTCAAACTCACTTAATTAACCGCCTTATCCATAAACGTTTAATAAAGTTGACAAGCCGATAAAAATCGTTTGTGCCTTTCCGACGTATAGGTATGATGGAAATGGGACAAACGGTTATTATCGGCTTGTCAACTTTAGTAAACGTTTAAGAATAAGGAGGTAAGTTTTTTGCTTTAGTGATGATGATGCTCAGGAACAATGTGCTTGACATCGACGTGGTACGTGGACTTGGTGTCGTGGCCGTCGCGGTGCTCGTGCTGCGCCTTGTGGTCGCCAGTGTGGTCATCATCCACTTTGTACTTGAACTCGTATTTGGGATGAGTCTACAAATAAAATAAAACAAATTACTCTCTCTACTCTCTTCTCTCTCTCTAACTCTCTCTTTCTCAACACCTGGCCAGAGCAGGCGCTATGTCGGGAGTCGTGGAAGACAAGGGGAGAGGCCTTTGCTCCGCAGTGGGACACCATAATATGCTAGCAAAAAAAAAGTACCATCGCAAGGACTTAAAATTTTGAACTTACAAATTTTTGATATTTTACTTACGTAGTAATCGACGTGTTTCTCGTGTCCGTGGTGGTCTTTAATGGTGACTATCTGCGGGTGTCCATCGTGTTTAGATATGTACTGGGAGGAATACCCGTGGCCATGTCCATGCTGACCTACCGCCAAAGCGACTAAGGCAAGGAGACCTACAACCTGAAAGTATATATAAATTGTTACGTCGTCTTTTTTTATAATAAATTGATTATATTAGAAGTAGGGTTATATGAGTTATATTATTTACTTTAAGCATCATTTTCAATAAATATTTGCAGTAGTGCAGTGCAGTTGATCTAGTGAAGTCAGACTGTAAACTGATAAATACACTGAAGAAATCTGTTCTTTTATAATACCTAAATTGTAACAATATCTATATGGAAGTAATTTATTGATAATTAAAAAGTAAGTCAAAGCCAATCGCCGAGTTTGCAACAAAGATTGTGTCGCAAAATATTTTGCCAACATAGCAGCTAAGTGTAATGCGTACCTACACATTTTGTGTTCATTATTGCAAAAGCTTTGCAAAACCTGTACCAACCTATGTCCGCGTCTATTTTAAATTCTATTGAAAAAGTTCATTATTTAGGATTTTATGACATGATCAAGATACTTAATTTTGGCTATTTATAACTTGTACATACACTTAGATAAAACTTAATATACATAGTAGTAGGTATATTTTAATGTTTTGGATCTGCGACAGTTTGGACAATGCCAGCCGAAAAAACCGGCCAAGTGCGAGTCGGACTCGCGTTCCAAGGGTTCTGTACATTACACAATGTTTAACAATGTTTTTTTTATGTGAAACGTGAATGAAATGTCTAAAAAACTCGTAGAGGTCGGATCAAAAACTAAGTATTTAACTCCGACTCACGCTTACGTGCACATTTCTAATAGGTTATCCTGTCATCTATAGGTAGGTACCTAAAGAACTATTTTGTGTATTTTTTTCAAAATTTTAAACGTACCTAATAGTTTCGGGGATAAAGAGTGGGGATGATCATTTTATGTCTATTTACTTGAATAACTTCTAAACTGTTTATACTAAAACAATAAAACAATTGTGTTTCTAACAATAGGTAAGCTCTTTTATTTGATATGTAACACGACATAGTTTGAAAAACTTTATTTCTTAATTTTCTTATTAACCCCCCAAAAGTAGGATCCATGTTGTTTTAATTCACACGTCCGTCTTTGGGTGACAAATTTACATGTGTGTATATACCAAATTTCAACTTAATTGGTCCATAGGTTCAAAATAAATTGGCTGTGACAGACGAACAGACAAACGCATCAGTGATCCTATAAGGATTTCGTTTTTTCCTTTTGAAACCTTAAAAATTTAACAATTATTGTGGTAGTCATTTATTGGTAAGCGCTTTTGAATAAAATTCATAAATTAGAACTTCGAAAATGTGGAAGAGCATGTTTATAGGATTTACGTTTACACGATACACTCTAAAAAATGAAGACCAACTAAGAGCAGTTTCTTCTTAGTTGACGTTAAGTTAATTACAACAATTACGATCTTATATAAATCAATGAAAGCTGATTACTTAAAACAATAAGTGTATCTGTGATTGAACTAATAAAGTAGGTATTGATTAATCCTAACAATTGTATACCTTGCATCTATTATTAACTTGTTGACATAATTATGTAACGTAGGTTGATTCAATAAATATCAAGCTTAGTTGATCTTACTAGGGTCAATTAGTTACCATAATTCTTTTTCATGTATATATTGAACAAGATCTTAGTTGGCTCAGTTACATAGCAATAGTAAGATCAATCAGAATTACCTTATTTGAAATGTCGAAGTCCTTGTAAGGCTCGTATGGAATCAAGATGCTTGATTACGACTATCAAAATATTGATAGGGCCAACCAAATTTTTTTTAGAGTGTATACACGGTAACATCTACAGACTTCAGAAATAAGTTTTTATCGCCGACTGTACTTTTTTTCCACAGGCAACTAATATTCATCGAGACAATTCTAAGAATCCCAAACACAACACAGGTTTCGTTGTTTTATCACAGAGTTCCTCCGGTCTCCATCATCAGATCATCATCTCAGCCTATATATGTCCCACTGCTGGGCACAGGTCTCCTCTCGAGCGCGAGAGGGCTTGGGCTATAGTCCCCACGCTAGCCCAATGCGGATTGGGGACTTCACATACACCTTTGAATTTCTTCGCAGATGTATGCAGGTTTCCTCACGATGTTTTCCTTCACCGAAAAGCGACTGATAAATATCAAATGATATTTCGTACATAAGTTCCGAAAAACTCATTGGTACGAGCCGGGGTTTGAACCCGCGACCTCCGGATTGCCAGTCGCACGCTCTTACCGCTAGGCCACCAGCGCTTATCCATCATCAGATCAGCTCGATGATACCATAATATTGCATTGTCACCCGACTTTCATATGTATGCAAAATTTCAGCTCAATCGGAAACCGGGAAGTGGATCAAATTTAACTTGCAAGATTTGATTACACACAGACAACGGTCAGGTGAAACTAAATAAATCTTGTAAAATAAATACCGACAAACATACTATTTTAAAATAGTAATATAATGTATATGAATATGAGGTTAATTCTAACCATAGCTACTTACTGACTTTTTAATTGGACCAAGTTAAACTAAATTCAGGCCAAGGTATATCTCGCGCTTGCCCAATTTTGTAACAATCGGCATATTCATATTATTTTTACAGTCATATTAATGTTGAATTACTATTGCAAAGGTGGCTATCGGTAGACAATATAAAAACAACGTTTTGTTTTCGACAGGTATCAGTTGAACGACAAGTTTCATACGCTTCTACACGTTATATTTTCTCCTGAAAATGTATTTCAAGGTAAGAAAAAATGTCTTAATTTTTAGTGTCTACGCTAGTTCAATGCAGATTAGGGAGTTTGCAAGGATGACTCAGGGATTGCTGCAGCTTTAAGGACTACTCACGTTAGACCGGGCCGTGTCCGGGCCGGAGCTTCCGACGCTTACTTTTCTATGACATGACAGGCGAGCACGTCATGCTTTCCATAGAAAAGTATACGCCGGAAGCTCCGGTCCGGTTATGTATATAAACAAAACTCATGAACTTGAACATCCAATATCAATAACCCTGTACCAACCTATGCCCGCGTCTATTTTAAATTCTATTGAGAAAATAAAGTAGTATTTATATTTAACAACGCATCAAAATTATCTTTTGAAAGTAAGTCCGCCAGAATCCATTTATTTTTCATAAAGAGCCATGAGTGTATATTATTAGCTGTTAAAAAAGGTAGATTTTTGGAGCTAGCTTTAAAGCAGCTGACTGAACGAGCTTGACAATCAACAACCAAATACAATAACTAGCATATACCTACTCTCCCGGCTGATTTCGACACACTAACCACTAACTACTACAGACTACTATAATAACGACAAACAGTAATAGTTAATTAAGACAAGAAATTTGCCATAACCTGTATACGGGGCATTATCTATGAAAAAGGACCTTATTGTCGATGGCGCTTACGCTGCAAAGCGTCACGCGGCATTGTGTTCACATCGGAGCATCGTTAATAATGGCGTAAGCGCCATCGACAATAAAGTCCCTTTTCATAGATAACGTCACATATTGTGTGTTAGGTATTGTGCGTCGCAGCCGTTTTGGGAGTGGTGGCGGCCCAGCACGGACACGGCCACGCATACTCCTCACAGCACATCTCCAAGCACGACGGCCATCCCCACGAGGTCGTCATCCATGATCACCACGGACATGGAAAGCACGTCGATTACTATGTAAGTTCCTAACCTCTCTTTTCTTCTTCTTCGCCGGTATTACTCTTGACAGAGTGGTCGTGGTCATCACTTCAGGTGTTGGTGGCAAGCTTCACAACACGTCGCCACTCTTCTCTGATAGCCGCCTTCCTCGTGCATTCATGTAGTGATGATGAACCTAAGCTACCTGTGGTGTTTTATGCCTTGTAACCGGTAAAGTACATTTACCTACAGTACATTTACCTGCTGCAAAGGCTGCGTTCAGATTATGATAGGGCCGTGTCGTACGGCTGCGATCGTAGCCCATAAATGGTCTCGCTGGAAAATCAGCGCTGACTTTCGGGTGAGGCGAGACCATTTCGTGGTAAACTTTAACGCTTACCAATTTTATGAATATTTGTAGTTTTTAGTTATACTCTTGTATGTAATTTTAGTTTCAAGTTTATCACAAATAAAATACTTGATTCTGATTCAGTTTCTCGTTATTCCAGACTCATCCAAAATACGAGTTCGAGTATAAAGTAGATGACCATCACACGGGCGACCACAAGACGCAGCACGAGCACCGCGACGGCGACGTCGTCAAGGGCTTCTACAGCCTGCATGAGCCCGACGGCTCCGTCAGGGACGTACACTACCATGGCGATAAGCATACTGGGTAAGCCATTCTCATACAAAAATAATATAAATTTAGGTATATCATAGTAGTAAAGTTTCAGCAAATCAAAATAAGTAATATTTCCCATCGATCTGAAATATCATTATCTTCCTCGCGTTGTCCCGGCATCTTGCCACGGCTCATGGGAGCTTGGGCTCCACTTGGCAACGAATTCCAAGATTTGGCGTAGGCACTAGTTTTTACGAAAGCGACTGCCATCTGACCTTCCAACTCAGAGGGTAAACTATTATTGAGATTGGTTCGGTTTCCTCACGACCTAACGACCTGAAATATAATTAATAATTAAACAGTAAGAAGGAATACAGGTGTATTTCAGTTTCCTTATTATGTTTTCATTCACCGAAAGTTTACTGGTATTACATCAAAGGATACTTCGTCTGGCAGGAAAGTCTTTGGTACGAGCAGTTCGAACTAGGGAATGCAAATCGGTTATTTTCGGTTATTTTTTGTATGGAAATAATCGGTTATTAAGCGAAACCGCGGTTATTTCCATACAAAAAATAACCGATTTGCATTCCCTAGTTCGAACATGACAACTTGAAACCTGCGGTATGACTGTCAAAAATACCATCTTATCTACTTAGGCTACCAACGCTTAAAGGATGACTTACGTTAGAGCGTCCGGCGCATCGTTTTCTATGGAAAGCATGACATGATCGCCTGCCATGTCATAGAAAAGTAAACGCTGGAAGCTCCGGGCCGGACATGGCCCGGTCTAAGTGTGTGTCATCTTTAAGAGTGAATGTGGGTATTTACCTATGAAAATTATTTTTTGCAGTTTCCATGCGGACATCAAACACAGCACCCACCACATTGTTCCTGAGCACCATCATTATCATCATTAAATTAGACTTACTGTTGATGTTTAAATCTGTGATATTTGATTTTTTTTCGTTCTGTTATATACCTACAAATGAGCCATGGATTGAAATAAAATCTTAGTTTATCATATTTTTGTTTTTAATTCCTAACTAAAAATATCTGAATAAAGTAAAGTAAGTAGGTATGTAATTTATCTTTAGCGAACAAATGTAAAAAGAAATAAAATATTTAACGAAGATGAATAGGTACGTATAATTATAAAGAGGAGGTATTCCTTATTCTTTATTAATTAATTACATATACATACATATTAAGATTAAAAGTTGAACGTCACAAAAAATAAATCACACTTAAAACTAATTACTACTACTTAAACCTAAGCGAACCAAGCTAAAACTAGATAAAGCTAAAACATAACTAAATATAAAAAATCTCCCTCAACTCACCCGCTACCGGGAAACTCCCCAAAATGCTGGCGACATTCCCCCTCTGAATCGCCAGGCCTGGGTCAAAAACAAAACTGTGTTCGCGTCTTTCCTGTAGACATACACAAAAGTTAAGAACTATTAAGGTTAATTTTCTTATTTAACCCTTATCCACGTGAAAAGGTCCTCCTTTTATTCAGAGAACTATGATAAAATCATTACTTACTTGCCCACAAGCTGTTAACTATTGCCCAAATGCCCACAGGAGAGAAAAATGTACAGTTCGCGCGAACACGCTAGTTTTCTCTCCTGTGGGCAATAGTTAACAGCTTGTGGGCATGTAAGTAGTGATTTTATCATAGTTCTCTAAATAAAAGGAGGACCTTTTCACGTGGATAAGGGTTAAATAAGAAAATTAACCTTAATAGTCCTTAACTCTTGTGTATGTCTACAGGAAAGACGCGAACACAGTTTTGTTTTTGACCCGCCTAGTCTCTGAACAGAAAACGAGCCCGCTCTTCGGGTCGGGTCGCTTGAGACGCCTACCAATCGAGTTTCCACTGCAAGCGCCGCAAACTCGTATTCGTTTGTTATTTAACAAATAAACATCACACTCATTCACACACACACACACATACACATACGCGCTCGACAAAAGTAGATACATCGATATATATAAAATCAATTGCCTTTTTTATTATATTCATTGTTGAATTATTATTTTGGTTCTGCCACCATATAGTTTTAGTTTTAGCTTTAGTCTTTAAGTAGGCCTCACTGAAAATCAGCGTCACGTTGTGTGTCCTAGGATACACAACGTGACAATAAGCTGAGTGAGGACCTTTTGGCACAAATATTTATGTAATTGAATTTTAGTTTTGAGTTATTAGTTATTATTATTTGTGCTAATAAACATCTCTTATTCTTATTCTTATTCTTATTCTTATTCTTATTTAAACATTTTGGAAAATTCTTAGTTTCTATCTTGATACATAAGTACATATGAATCTATCTATCTATTTACCATAATCTATCAGCCTAGTATGGGCAATGTTATAAAGGCACAGTTACTTTTCCTCTCCGTAGTGATAAATACCTACTAAACACTGCAAGGAACTATCGATCACAATTAGGAATCGCTGGGGCGTCGCCTGCGGCACAGGGGTCTCGACCCCCGCTCCGGGTTGTTCCTGGCGCAGAGGTTGTCCATCGCGGTTCAACGCGGTAACGCGGCAAGTGTGATGGGCACCTTTGCGCTGGGGGCGATGCGGGGTGGGTTGTTTGAATAGTTTTTTAGGTTAGTTTAAGTTTAGGTTTAGATGTAATTTATAGTTTTAGATTTCGTAGTTTTTAAGTGGAATTTTAGTACTAATTTGTTTTCAAATAATGTCTTAGTCAATATAAACGCGTTATTTACTTATTAGAAATCAATCTATTTTACCTAGAAACACACCTATCCTCCACATATTATATCATATGGTGATTATGGTGCGTTCAAAAACCGAAAATTACGGTCAGCTTTGTTGTTTATTTTTGTAGTTTATCTTTATGATAAACTGTTAGAATAAATTTCTTACCTGTGAAAATGTTATTAACCCTTAATCAAACATCGGGAAATTATTTCCCACTTCATTCTAATTTACGAAATATTTTTTATCTTTTTAAAGGCAGCGCTCAGCGATACCAACCATACAGATTTAAAATCTTAGTAACATTTTGAATTTGAAAAATGGCAACACTTTTCTAATGGCCGCCATTTGTGACCATACGTCAAAGTCAATGTCAGTTGTTATGATTTTTTTTGCAATAACGACAATTTTTCTAGTATTTTGAGGTTAAGTGCAAAAAAAAATCTTGTACGTGCATACACTGAATACTATCATAAACTTGACTTATTTTCCCTGTGTTTTGCTTGAAAAGAATTGTGATAACGATATGATTTAGCCAAGATTTTAAGGTTTTAGTAAGTGGGTAATTATTTCCCATTGTTTGTTCCGGAACGTACGATTTACAAAAAGATTGGTAGGTTTTATCAAGTGGGAAATTATTTCCCATTGTTTGTTCTCCACCTAAATTTTAATTGGTTTCCATTAATAAAAATACATGCCCGTTTGCTTGTTACACAAAAAAATCTGTGCCTGATTTTGTTTTCTTTTTTCTTTTATTTATTTCTTTGATTTTTGAAGATAACGTCAAAGGATCATACTTGAATTCCAAGCAAAGCCGGGGGGAGCTACTAACTAGTAAAAAGTTCGTAACCGTATCGGACAATGGGAAACTATTTCCCACTTCATTGAAATTTTGCTATTCCGTTACGGATAACGGGAAATTATTTCCCAACGCAAAACCCCCCTTTCCCCCCCACTAAAATTCTTTTTACATATTGTTTCGTAATCTACGCACCCAAATTACCTAAAAACCATTTATGGTTTTCAAAAATCTCATAAAAAGTGTTCCGTTTGATTAAGGGTTAAGGTAGAAGTACCAGTGCTCGACGCTGCACTAGTATTTGACATGGGCACTTTATGTCAAAGTAACAAGGATTAAATTTGAATACAGAAAAATCTTCGCCGTTCAAAAACCTATATTACTTTGACATAAAGTGCCCATGTCTAATACTAGTGCAGCGTCGAGCACTTGTATTTCTACCTTATTGCGTAATAATAAAATCGAATTAAATTTTATAATAAGTTAAAATAGCACTAGTATTTTGTTTGTATACTACACTAACTCGTAATAAATAATAATGGTTAAGAATTTCAATCACTTTAGTTTTCCGTCCTGCAGATTTTTAAAACCTGAATGTTATTTATTTCAATCTATGCATCGAAATCGCAAGCGATACGAATTATTTGTATTTATTACCATAAATGCCATATTCAATAAATAACAGATTTTTAAAATCTAAATTCTACTCTATGCATATTCCTATTTTTCGAGACGTTTTCACTTAACATATTAGTGTGGCTACCTACCACCAGTTTGGCACTGACATAAACGCTATCAAGAACATAACTTACTTTCTATGCATCTCGCTCTTACTCGCATATTAGTAATATTTTTTTGTGCAAGATGCGGAGTGCGGATAGAAGACATTGCAGCCGTATTCGAACAATGAGATACGTCAAATCCTAGATATTGAAACGATATGGATCGGATATGTCATTGTTTAGTTTAGTTTAGTGTAGTATTTGACGTATCTCATTGTTTGAATACGGCTGACTGTGAACCCTTTAGAGTTTAGAGGTAAACGAGGAGTTCGTCAAAGATGTATCTTGTCAACGCAGCTATTAGCCCCCCTATCTTTTCAAGCTCCTTTTCTCGAGAGGTTTCACTCAAAAACCTTTCCAGCCTCTCTGCCCACCGCTCAGAAGAAGTGTCTTTTGCAGTAGCTCGCCTATTCCAAGGTTGTGTAAAACGATCACTAGCCACAGTCACATGTCAGATGTTTTCTTTCACTCGATCACCAAAGGCCGTGGCAGGATAAGGGACCATCCTAGTTGTTATATTTAGCAAGTACATACTACCTACATGTAATAAGTTAGTTGAAATTTTCGGTGTAAACAATTGTTGCTGATCCAGAATAAAAACAAAACAATATGAGAAGATTTAAATTTTATTTTTAATTAAAATAAAAAGTTTAATGAAAAGTGGCCGACCACCACGTCTAAGCCTATAGTAATGGCATTACAAAAGTTGATATCTAAAAGTTGACATCATTTCTGCGAAGTTACTGCACAAAAAAAAACTGTAACCTACTTTATACGGCCATCTTTCGATTCGAAGGATTCAAATTTGATCTTTGAATTAATCTTTACCATACCTCATTGATATTACCTATAGTCACACTGTCGAACTACCTCTGATTTACATGTAAAGCTGCAAAAATTAAGACCGTTCACTTTTATATATAGTAAATTAGTATAGCACCTTGCATAATTAGTTTGCCTCAAGATAATACGTACCACGTACGATTAGTGTTGGTTCAATAGTTTTGCGAAATCGATTAATCTGCTTTACCCATTCGGAGAGTTTTAATTACCAATAAAATAATTAAACGATATTGTCCCCATTATCTGCAATATAAAAGAATCGGATTTCTGGTAAACAATATCAGTTTCCATTTGAACTCAGTCGTATCAGGGTTTCAAAAAATATTTACAAAAATGCATACCAAGGTAAATACGAGTACATATACACATTTCAAATATAAATACGTTTTATCTTCATTAAATAGTTATTTACGATACAAGTGCGGAAAAGAGTAAATTCGAATTACCTATTCGCACGTGTATCGTACAACGTTTTACAGTACATATGACCCTTTAAACTTTTGAGATAAGCACGAAAAGTACTATTTTATGCACTAGTGCGGGAAAATAGGACCATATGTACTGTAAAAGAGTTTTTTTAATACAGTTGCTCAAAAAGTGCTACTTTACGTAGCTGTTTAGCGTGCGGAAAGTTGGTTATCTCGAACTAGTGCTTTTTACTTTTCCAATTTTTTTAAATTTATACTTGTTCCAATTCACGACTACTTATTGATGAGTGTTAATATTAGTTTCCTTTAAACGTCGTAATCAGCATAAAAACCTACCGTTAATGTAAGAATACGAACAATATTACATATTTCATAGTTAATTACTTACCTCTTCATCATTATAACACGTTTATTTTTTAATATTCAATATTGAAAATTCCGTTCTTAATAAGTTGACTGAATGGAACGGAATAGCTGCCAAACGCCCATAGACATATTATACTTAAAGACGACGTCTAACCGAGCTGTCACTGTTACCACTTTTGTTTAGTGTACGATTAACAATGTTTTTCTTATTTTTTCGCAACTGTATTAAAAAACGTCGTTCGATACACGTGCGGAAATGTCATTCTTCACTCGTCCCGAGTCTTGCCACTCGCCTGCGGCTCGTGGCAAGATATCTCGGTACTCGTGAAGTAATGACATACCTTCCGCACTAGCATCGAAATGTACTATTTTAATATAGTTTACTTTGTCAGGTCCTCTGCGTTTTCGCCCTTATCGCAGCGGCGGCTGCTCAGCATGGGCACCACGCACACTCCTCGCAGCACATCTCCAAGCACGATGAACATCCTCAAGAGGTGACCATCAAGGACCACCACGGACACGAGAAGCACGTCGACTATTACGTGAGTAAAAGTTAAAACTTTTTAATCCTTTGTACCTACTTATAGTCACGAGTGACTACAACATTGTTTTGTGTTTTCTAGACTCACCCCAAATACAAGTTCGAGTACAAAGTGAACGACGAGCATACGGGTGACCACAAGACCCAGAACGAGCATCGTGAGGGAGACTCTGTGCATGGTTTCTACAGCCTGCACGAGCCCGACGGCTCCGACCGACATGTGCATTACCACAGCGACCACCACACCGGGTGAGATTTAGTTACTAAACTTACATAGATAAAAATAATGTTCAAAACCTTAATCTGTCGTCCCCTTACCTTCGTATGCAACATAGAGAATACACACCTTGATGCCTCAATAGATAACCTAGTAAAATGAGAGTAACAAAATTAACAAATACTTTTATTTTTCAGTTTCCACGCTGACGTCAAACACAGTACCCACCACATCGTTCCTCACCATCATCATCATTAAACTTAAGGAATTTGTTAAATGTTTGACGCCAAGCACGTTTGTTTAAAATGTTACTTGTTTTGTTTTTAGTACCTACTGTTATTTTATTTCAAAAATGTTATGATTATGAAATAAAATTGTAAAATGAATCCTTTGGTTTCTTTCCTGCCATCAACTCACACTATGCTTACTACCACCGCTACCACGCTACCTACTAAACGTAATAAATACCTAAATATAGACCAGTCAAATTATATAAAAAAGCGCTTTGAGGAATTAATTCCCAGCAAGCTGGAAATCATTTTAATACCTCATTTGATCCTAAATGCGTAAAATCTGAGTTTGCTCCATCTCAGGAGGTATGGATAAATTTTGGGAGCATTGGGAGATAAATTTTACCTTGGATTGACAAAACCACTCTGTATTACCCACCGTCAAGTTCAATGTCACTACCCGAAAGGTGGTTCTAAATCAGACACTGGTAAAAAAATCGGATTTTAACACGATTTTACCAAAATAAAAATTCAAAGTGGCAGTCATTTTTTACAATGTTTGACTACGAATTCATATTAAGCTACTTTTTTTCTGATTCTCAGATATTAATTTTTATCATAATTAGAGCAAATTTTCCGTCGGGCTTACCGTTTTTGAACTACAAGCAAAAAACGGAAAAAAGCTAATATTTATACATAGCTCCTGGAATGGAGCAAACTCGGATTACACTAAATTAGAATCAAATGAAGGATTGAAGGTATTAAGACAATTTCTAGCTTTCCGGCGGTTTCTTGCCACTAGGTATTATTATCAAAGAGAATTTAAAATTATCGTACACGTTCAAGTCAATTAGCCGGAGACAAAAACAAAACATCTTATCTTATCTTATTGTTTTCGGGGACCCTTGCGGATACCCTTCGACCCATAGTGCTCTTTTGTGCAATTACCCCCTAGAGAAAATCCGTCAACTACTCAAGAGCTTTTCGCACCATATCCATGTGTCGGATAATGGAGCTCATGGGTAGCATTTTAAAGTCCTTTGGTTTCAGATATCCTGCTCCAAAGTCCAACACAACATAAACATAATAAACATAATACAGGCCACGTATTGATATTACTATGAATGACACAGATGCGGCAGCTGAGGCGGCCCAGGTCCTCAAGAGGCGGAAATATGAAGATACGGAGATTAAGTTGCTATTGGCGTCGAGAACTTCTATCTGTGAAGCCATGTAAAGCAGGGGTTTTATCAAAATTAGGCCACTTGGCTACCGTGAGGTCGATAATACTGGGTATAAGAAAACTGCTAGGTTCATAAATAAATAATAAATAAAAATAAAAAAGCCCATTTATTCCATAACCAAAAAATTAATTAATTAAAATCTATTTTTTTTTATAGCTAGGTTCATAGTTGAATCAAAAAACAGTCTAGCTACTTACTTGCGTATACTGCCGTGTCACGCCAAACTCCGTTAACTCGAGTTACATGAGTTACGGATAACCAGTCTAAATCGTCTTAAAAACCTTTAAATATATATCTTCTAAAAGAAAATTTTGAAAATCTTCATTATTTACTGAGAAAAGTATACGACTCATGTAACTTCATTTTTTGCCGATGGCGTCAGGCACAACTCAGTTAACTTGAGTTGTATGACTAACACAACCAAAATATCAACATCGTTTCTTAAGTTACCGGAGTTAGGCATGACTGGCCAAGCGCTTGATTTATACGACAACAATATTGGTATAGTAATACGTGTCACGTTTGAACTCGCGTATGTCATGTAACTTGACTTACATGACTTCGTGTGACCACTATATAGTATGGAAGAGTTGATCATGCGAAATCATTTAATTCGAATAAAATGAAAACTATTCAATTATGTGAAAAAAAAATAAAGGGGCCCAATCTGTGACCATATTTCCTACATGTAAATTAGAACAAATTAAAAAATTACGACGAACCCTCAACGATAACAGCATTTGAATGTTTATTTAAAACTATAAACGTAATTATCTCGAAACTCAACTTTTAAAGTTACATGAGATGCGCGTGACACGGCAGTATATATATTTTTGAATATTTGATGCTTATGATATTATGATACAATGCTCTAATTAAATGTAATTAATATATTTGCCATTATAAACACAATTAATGGAATGTCGTAGGATTAATATAAATGTTTAATAATGAATGAATGAAAATCTTTATTTCAGGCAATTACTCGTAATGGCCGATACATTAATATCTTAAAACTAGCATACATATTGTATAAAAACATTTTTAATAATAATAACGCATGAATTTTACTCGCCTTTCTATGCCTGTAACACCTTACTCGTACTATCATTATGAACATGACTACAATTAAATAGAGAAATAGAATATAAGTTTTATGTTTAGGTTACTTTATTGTTTATACTTACGATATTTATATTTATTTGCTTAATGTTCCAATAAAAATATTTGTGACACTAAAAAAATAAAGAAATAAATGTCCACCACAAACCTGTCAAAACAAATAATGTAAGTAATAACCTAATTTTACAATTTGCAGCTTCTTTTACTTTTACTTAAATGGTGTAAATAAAATTATTTTTTCCAAAAACATACAATGAAATGAGTTTATTAAATTTTAAACTTCTGATTTAAAACTTAACGACAAATAATTGGCTATTAATTACGATGATAATTAATATACTTTAATTACGATGACTTTGCCTGCCATACTTAAAACATAATTTAATTTTTAACAAGCAGAAACGTATGCGAATGATGCTATTGAGCTAAGAATAAATTTAAAAATGTATAAATTACTGTCTTGGGTGAGACTTGGACTCCAGAGGCCGTGAGTTCGAGACTCACCTAAGAGGGATTATTTTATTGATAAAAACAAAGAAAGAAATAAACAAACAATAAAACTTAAAAATCTATAGATAAAAAAATTGCCCCAGATCTCCGTCAACGGGCAAGGTGCCCAGAAGGCTGGTCGTATTTTCCCGCTGTATAGAGATGCTAATACGCTGGGCGAAATAGTGGCCAGCCCTCTGTTCATCAGAAGCCTCTATTAGGCGCGCCGACAAGTCTTTGTACAGTCGACGCGCACTTGGCCCCCACGGCCCCAAAGTTTCGACACCAGACGCCGCAAATATGTAGCTGCTTCCCAGAGCGGCATATTTGCGGCGCTTGAGGCTTTCGGCTGCAGAAGAAGAATCTTTGGTGCTTGGAACATGGGACGGTGCCAGGGTATAAACGCAAGTAGCGTCCCAAACTACCGGCCGACCCATGCTCCAATGCACCAGTGTCATTCCGTCGGGCCTCTTGCCGTCGTCCCTGGCCAGACCTCTGGGATCCAGGACTGCAGGTACTTTGGCACTAATAAGAGCCCGACGGAGGACATCATTTGAGTAATTTTTCAACTTTTAAATCTTTACATAAAACTTTGCTTGTAATTATGACCGTTTACGTTCACTTGAGAAAAACAGTATCGCACTTTGCATAATTAGTTTGCAAAAAGATAATAGCGTAATACCACACACGCTTAGTGTCGGTTAAATAGTTTTACGAAATCGATTAATCTACATTCTTCGTTGGGAGAGTTTTAACTGCCAATAAAATAATGCAACGAATATGCCCCCGTTCTGTATTATTATAAAAGAATTGGATTTCTGGTAAAAAATATCAGTTTCCATTTGAGCTCAGTCGTATCAGGGTTTCAAAAAATATTTACAAAAATGCATATCAAGGTAACATATACATTTACACGTTTCAAAAAGAAATACAATATATCTTTATTAAAGAGATTTTATAAAATATGGTTTACTTTGTCAGGTCCTCTGCGTTTTTGTCCTTATCGCAGCGGCGGCTGCTCAGCATGGGCACCACGCACACTCCTCGCAGCACATCTCCAAGCACGATGAACATCCTCAAGAGGTGTCCATCAAGGACCACCACGGACACGAAAAGCACGTCGACTATTACGTGAGTACCTATAAGTTAAAACTTTTTAATCCTTTGTACCTACTTATAGTCACGAGTGACTACAACATTGTTTTGTGTTTTCTAGACTCACCCCAAATACAAGTTCGAGTACAAAGTGAACGACGAGCATACGGGTGACCACAAGACACAGAACGAGCATCGTGAGGGAGACTCCGTGCATGGTTTCTACAGCCTGCACGAGCCCGACGGCTCTGACAGACATGTCCACTACCACAGCGACCACCACACCGGGTGAGATTTTACCACTGGAAATGCGAGAGTAAAATGTAACCAGAAAATTGTGTTAATTTTGTTTCCATAGTCACGTAATTGGACCAAAACTGACTTGTCACTATGTTACCAACGATAAACATAGAGAACATTAAAAAAGTAGGTAACAAAAAGATACATGTACCTAGGCATGTTATCAAAAAACATTGACGATTTTTTCTGTATTGCAGTTTCCACGCCGATGTGAAGCACAGCACCCACCACATCGTTCCTCATCACCACCATCATCATTAAACTCAAAAAAGCCTTTTTATTGAATTTGTTAGATATACATGATTTGTTACTATATCCAATATTGTTATTTTGATAATAAACGTTTTGATTTTACTCGTAGACTAAAGAGATTTTATTTGGTTTCTGCCTTCCTACAGTCCCACCGCTGTGAACGAAATATTTGTGTCGCTGTCAGATTAGTTACTCATGGGGTACTTTATTACTATAGGTACTTTGACTTTTTGTTTTGACTAATGCCCCAACTTACAGCATATCTACCTATAAAAGCATTTTTAATTAGTATACGCATATTGCCTGTAAATAAATAATTCCATATCATAACAGCCCTACAAAAATATGTTCACCCATTGTGAACCATTGCCTAGGCCATTGCCTATATGCATAAACCTGTATAGAGTCAGACTAAGAAGAGTCAGCAGCGTATTTGATAGCCCACGCAGTGCAAATGATATTTTAAAGGTCAAGCTTCTATGAAAATTATGACGTATAAATAACACTTGCTTTGCGTGGGCTATCAAATCCGCTGCAGACTTGTCTTGGTCCGAATCTATGCGGTTTTTTTTTTATTATGAATAAGCGGTTGCGCAATGTTTACTTGGAGGTATCGATAACCGATAAGTACTTTAATTACATTCAAATTTAGAACATCTCTGAGAAACGAAGAAACGTTTGACCTCAATTCTAATAAAAGCCGAGATGAGGTTATATTCGAAATGAATTGTCGATTGTAAACAATTTTGATAAATCTCGCACTACTTGATACGATACGGCATGGCAGCGATAAAATAATTTATCAAATCGGACCACGGGGCTCCGAATAATCGGTGAACAAATATAAAAAATAGCGACAGAACCTCTTCCTTCTTGAAATTGAAGTCGATCAAAATTATACATTATGAACATTAGGTATGCATGTTGGACTTTGAGAGCAATTATTTCTGAACATAACAACACTATTTATTAAGATTTCTAATTGACTTTGGCATTTGGCAACCTAAAAATTCGCCCGTGTCCACGTGGGACTATAATTTATCGAATAATGGGTGAAAGACACTCCAAATATGTGGTTAAAAATAAATTCAAGGTCGAATGCAAACGTAACATAAGTGCAGTTGTGCAGGTTATGGACGAAATTAAATAAACAGGTTTTAAAACTTTGCAGACATTTTTGAGACTACTCGTAAATATACCGCTTATATAAAATTTGTCAACTAAAGAATTCAATCTAAAATGTAGGTACTGCAATTTAAAATAAATTTAGTTAATAAATAACGTTAGTTAAAGGCATTTCTTAGTATGCTTGAATACTCGTATGCTATGTTTTAATGTCAGTTTGTTTATTACATTAGATCATCTGCGTAGCCTTTGTATTGGCCGTAGCTGTTGCTCGACCTCAAAAGGGGCATGGTCATGGCCACGCGTACTCCTCGCAAAGCATCGTGCTGCATCAGACCTACGGACATGAGCAGCATGTTCCAGTTCACTATCAGCCTGCCCACACCGAGTCCCACCATAAAAATAATAAAAATCATTTAAATAAAATCATTTATTTACCAATAAACTATGGTTTACATATTTACCAGGGGCCCCCGCACTAGGTGAGACCTGTATCGCGGTTAGATTTGTACAGTATCTGGATTTAGTTACTTAATACCCATACTCACCACCAAGCCGTCTCCTCAGAAAACATCCAGCACCAAGACGTTCCGAGTGGTAAATATTTCAAAGCTAAACTTTATACAGAATTACCTTTTGGAATGAAGCGCAGGATGCTGGCGGCGTTACCCCTTTGCACTGTCAGATCGCACAAGATACAGTTTTAGTCGGACCGACACTTTTTTAAATGGTTTTATATCTATGGGCCCAGTGCTTCCAAGCGCCGCAAACTCGTATTCTTTAGTTAGGAACGCATATTTGGGGCACTTTAAGAAGAGCCTAGTTCGCGACAGTCCGAATTCGACCCTTCAACGGGGGACGGGGATAGCGAATCGACGCAGGTAGCGTCCCACGCTATAGGGCGGCTATGGATCCAAGGCACAATAGTACAGCCATCAGGTCTCTTTGCCATCGTCGGTGGCAGACAGGTCAGACGGCTCCAGAATCGCGGGTAAGGAGGCGGTGCAAAGTTCGCTGCGGATCAAGTCGTTTAATGTGGCATGCCTGAAAAGTCGGCCTGCGCTCATTTGCCATTGTAGGCCGTGCCATCCTAGTCCGTCCACAGGCTGGAAGCATCAACTACAGGCGTAGGCTGCTGGTTTAGAAGCAGAGCCAAGGTTTCGCAACGTACAGCCAATGTACTGAATCTTTTTCTAAAACGTCTGTAAGTTGCCTCGTCCATACTTGGCCGTTATCAACAGTTAGTTGTGCATTTTGATTTTAATATTAATATCTTCCTAATACACAAACACATTATCCTAATACACATTATACATTTGTATTTCATTGCAAAATATTTAAAAACCATTTCTTTCTCATAAATTTAAAATATATTCTGCCGCTGAATACTGCGCTCCTGTGTGGCTAGAAAGCGCACACGTAGCTAAAATGGATACAAAACTAAACGACACGATGCGTTGCATCTCAGGAACCATCAAGTCGACACCCACACCCTGGCTGCCAACTCTGTGCAATATAGCTCCGCCACATTTGCGTAGGAGGCAAGCGCTATCGAGAGAGGCTGAGAAAATCAGATCAAATAGCTCTTTACCAATCCACCGAGAGTTCTGCTGCCCACCACATCAGCGCTTGAAGTCCCGACGCCCTCCTTATGCTCAGAATGTGCAAGGTTTTGACGTCTTTGAAGCCTGGGAAAATGAATGGTGCGCCGCAAATGTGGACTCGAGAGTTGTTAACTCGGCCCATCGACTTGCCGGTTTTAATCTTCCTAGACAGCAATGGTGTCGCTTGAACAGACTTAGAACGGGACACGGCCGATGCAACTACCTCTTGCACAGGTGGGGATGGAAGGACTCAGCCTTGTGTGAATGTGGTGAAGAGGCCCAAACCATGGAACACATTATCCAGCGCTGCCCTCTGCATTCATACTCTGGACCACCGGAAGACCTCCTTCATCTCACAACCCATGCAGCCGCATGGCTGAACACACTGAATGTTGACATCTGACTTAATCATTCTTTTGTTGTAATTTTTAACCGACTTCCAAATCCCAAAGGAGGAGGTTATCAATTCGGTTGTATGTTTTTTTATTTTTTTTATTTTTTTTATTTTTTATGTTTGTTACTTCATATCTCCGTCATTACTGGACCGATTTTGAAAATTATTTTTTTGATTGAATGTATATGCATACAGATTGGTCCCGTTTCTGTCAAAACCCAGTTCTGATGATGGGTTCCATGAGGAATCGAGGGAACTCCTCAAATGTTAAAGGCATACATATAGTGATTTTTGGGTTTTTATCATCAAATCAAGCATATACATCCAAAATAGTGACATTTGATGAAGTGGAACTGCTGATGATGATCAGAACGGAACTCCTCAACGACGCATAGTTCACGGTTTGCGATTTGTCCTCTTCGTTATGTTTGTTAAGCAAGTTCAGTTTTTAATGCACATTTTTGTCAAGCTCGAGTTCTGATGATGGGATCCATGAGGAATCGAGAGAACTCCTCAAATCTTAAAGGCATGCGTATAGAGATTTTTGTATTTACATCAGAAAATTAAGCATTTTCATTAAAAACTGTCACATTTGATGAAGTGGAACTGCTGATGATGATCAGAACAGAACTCTTCAACGACGCATAGTTCACGTTTCGAGATTTTTCCTCTTCGTTATGTTTGTTAAGCAAGTTAAGTTTTTAATGCACATTTTTGTCAAGCTCGAGTTCTGATGATGGGATGTATAAGGAATCGAGGGAACTCCTCAAATATTAAAGGCATGCGTATAGAGATTTTTGTATTTACATCAGAAAATTAAGCATTTTCATTAAAAACTGTCGCATTTGATGAAGTGGAACTGCTGATGATGATCAGAACAGAACTCTTCAACGACGCATAGTTCACGTTTGGCGATTTTTCCTCTTCGTTATGTTTGTTAAGCAAGTTAAGTTTTTAAGCAACATTTTTGTCAAGCTCGAGTTCTGATGATGGGATCCATAAGGAATCGAGGGAACTCCTCAAATATTAAAGGCATACGCATAGATTTTTTTGTATTTTCATCATAAAATCAAGCATTTACATTAAAAACTGTCGCATTTGATGAAATGGAACTGCTGATGATGACCAGAATAGAACTCTTCAACAACGCATAGTACACATTTGGTGATTACGAATTTCGATTTTGACTTGGACTGGGTCCCGGACTCGGACCCAGAACCGGACTCATACCCGGATCCGGTTCGGACCCGGACCCGGACCTGGACTCAAACCCGGGCTCGGACCCGGACTCGGACCCGGACTCAGACCCGGACTCGGACCCGGACCTTGACCCGGAAAACCACTAGGATACCTTAACTAAATAAACCACTATGATTACCTACCATAAAATGTGTAAGTATATAAGTATGATGATGTCAATCTTACTAGCCCCTCCCGCTTAAACCCCCGTACACCGCACCGCATGGGCCGTTAAGTGGGTTAGGTTAGGTTTGAACTGCGATCCTCACAGAACTGAACTGCTATCAGAGAAGTGGGTTAGGTTAGGCTAGAACTACGACCCTTACAGAAGCGAAATGCTAGTAAAAAAGTGGGTGGTTTTACCTCCTTTTCTACATAGTGTACCATCTACAATAATCTTTCACCGGCCCCCATAGAAGTCGGTTTTTTTTTTCTTAAAAATTATAATTGTTAATTTATTGCCTATATTATGTACTTGTGCCATACGACTAAATAAATAAATTTAAAATTCAATGTACGCACAAACAAATACTTTATAGTTTATACATAATAATCTATCAAAATCTTAAATTTAACTCGAGCATGACCAGTTTTTCTCAATCGACATCATATGAAGCTGTTAATGCAAATTGCAAATAATGATGAGGTTTTACGCGACTCCAACATTCAAATGAATTACACAATTTTTACAAAACACTCTACTTTAGGATATGATTGTGTTAATGACCAATTATGAATATTGAAATCGAATCGGTCTCAGTTAAATAAAAGAGCTGTTTTTTGGAGAAACAGTATCAGTATACAATTTGACTTCATTTCATCAGGACAACAAGAGAATATCATTGAAATGATACGAGTACCAAAGGTTAGTAAAAACTATTTTAAAACAAATATGTTAGAAAAAAAAAACATGTAGGTCAAATGATACTTTAATGATAGAGTTCAACTTGTACCGTTTGTGTTACAAACTTTTTGACAGGTAATATGTTTAGCTGCTGCGGTTCTAGTAGTGGCAGCACAAGATGGGCACGAGCATAAAATTGCGCATTCCTCTCAGTACATAACACGCCACGACGGCCCAGTGCTAAAGGCGTATATAAAAGAGCATAAGACCGAGCAAAGCCATGAACACAAACATGAGCATGGGCAAGAGAATAGTCACGAGCATAAGCATGAGCACAGCCTTGAGCACTGGCACGAGCTGAAACATGAAGATAATCATGAACACAAGCATGAACATGGACACGAGCACTGGCATGAGCAGAAACATGAACATGGACACGAACATTGGCGCGAGGAGAAACATGAGCACCTCCAAGAACACAAGCATAAGCATGGGCTCGAGCATTGGCATGAACACAAACATGGACACGGACATGAGCAAAGCCACGAGCACAAACATGAGCACAAACATGAACCCGCCCAATCCTCGCAGCATATCTCCAAGCACGACGGACATGCGGAGGTGGTCACCATCAAGGATCATCACGGACACGAGAAGCATGTTGACTACTACGTAAGTATTTACTATATTATGTAGTTACAGCGATACTAACCGATATATTTAATGTGATTATTTATATTGTACTCGTAGACACATCCCAAGTACGAGTTCAAGTACGAGGTGGAGGACAAGCACACGGGCGACCACAAGACGCAGCACGAGCACCGCGACGGCGACGTCGTCAAGGGCTTCTACAGCCTGCTCGAGCCCGACGGCTCCCTCAGGGACGTGCACTACCATAGTGATAAAAAGACCGGGTGAGACAAAGTTTTTCACATTAATAGGTACTTTTTTTCTTTCCCGTTTCTTAATTATTGATTGTTTTATTTTATTTTATTTTCTAGTTTCCATGCTGACATCAAACACAGCACCCACCACATTGTTCCTGAGCACCATCACCACCATTAAATAAATTCCTTTTGTTGATTGTTCTTTAAAATATTGTTGTTATATGTTATATTGTTTTTATTCTATTTGACGAGTATTTTGTTATTGTTCATAATTTAAGATAAACGTAATAAACAAACTTATTACAAACACTCCTTTTAAATTATTAGTCCTATCATCATTATCATTCATATCATCATATTCATTTTGGAAATAAATAAGACGAAAATAAATAATAAATAATATAACATTATAAATAAATATGCCGAAAGCGAAGCGTAATTGCATCATCTAGAGGTTTATTATATTGTTGTTAACTTATTAGTTTGGTAAAGGATTAATTAATATTTTTGAAAACATACTTCAATTATAATATTTAAATGTAAGTGAACAAACTACTGACGATATGAATATGAATATGAAATAACTTAAGAGGGCTACAGCATCTCCACACAAACGCAGTCCCCGTTTTCCTCCTCGGATATTGATAATATGGAAACTAATCTTATACAACTATTGTAACTACCACCACCATAGACTTATCGAGTTTTTGATTTTTATACCGTTGTTACTTATTTAGATTTTATTTAATTATTATAAAAGTTAGAAGCGAAAACAAAATCAACACAAGTTTTGAAAAGCTCCCAACTCGTAAAATAAAAAAGTACAATTTGGTTAAAAAGTCCGTGGCGTTAATTATCATTTTGGCAAAGGTTAGGTTAATAAGCAAGCATCTAAGGTAAATAAGAGGCATACATTTGGAAGAGTCAGGCTAAGCTAACTGTGGGGCGTATTTGATAGCACAAAGTGTGCAAGTATTATTTCAAACGTCATAATTTCAAAGAAGTTTGAAGTTTATATTAACACTTCCACACTCTATGCTAGCTTAGTCTGACTTAAGTATCGTTTGATGTGAATCCCAAAATCAAACCCCTAACTGACAACGTGTATAAATAATATACCTACCCATTATAAACATTAAAATTTATATGTCAACAAGATACTTTATATTATAAATAAGTTTAATTGGTGATTTCATAAAACTTTTTATGGAAAACATTAGATTATCCGATAAAATTTTTCTCAAACGACTCTTAAATTTTCTGTCAATGGGCTTGACTTTCAAGTCTTGGGGTAGTCACTCGTAGTAAACAAGTAGGACACGTGTTGTGCGGTTTTTCCTGCAAGTAACATGCGACTGCGACACGGGACAGTTCTATGAATCTCTTTGGGCCAATTTTTTTAGAGAATAAGGAATGAAACTTTGACAACTACTTAGAAGTGAAAGACAAACTAATATGGACAAAGTAAACCTATATAGAGCATTTACGTGTAGTGTACGTGAGATTTGGACCAAACCTCAAGCGATGATTGCTACGGCGGATCGGAAAGGAACCAGCTGCGAATAGGCCTTCAGCATCTTGACATTAAAATGATATCAATGATATATTTTTGTTATCATTCGTCCGTACGTCTTGCTTGCGCCAATACATGTACGGGCAAGTACGAGAGCAATGCACGCGCTAATAGAACAAGCGAGAGAAACGAAGCGAAGTTCTTGCATTCAACTTGGAACACACACTTGGCTAGAAGCACGTCCCGGCATTTCGATATTTTTAAACTGAACTACCAGAGGATAGATTGTTAAGCGACAACTTAAGTTAATTTGTTCCAATTTAAATTAAATTAGGGAAAAATGAAGTTATATTTTAGGGCATTATATTTTATTCATTAAAATAAGAGCAGGCCCGAACAAGCGGTATTGGAGCGGTACCTACCTACCGCTGTCAATTATGGATATTCCTATTATACATATTTTATTTTTACCGAGGAAAACTCAATGAACTAAAAAGCTTTTTCTAAATAACAATAATTTTATTTAATACTTAACTGCACAACACATTAAATCTACAATTAAAAAAGATCATATATTCCAATAATATGTAACAGTATAAAAAGGCATTAATAACAACAATTCAAAGCATTTAGTGATGGTGATGGTGCTCGGGAACAATGTGGTGGGTGCTGTGCTTGACGTCAGCGTGAAAACTAAAACAAAAAAAAAACTGGATGAGAAAATGAAAAACTTAAAACATACCCGCTTAAAAATATGAACTACATTAGATAAAAAAGACAGGCTCACCCGGTCTTTTTGTCACTGTGGTAGTGCACGTCCCTGAGGGAGCCGTCGGGCTCGTGCAGGCTGTAGAAGCCCTTGACGACGTCGCCGTCGCGGTGCTCGTGCTGCGTCTTGTGGTCGCCCGTGTGTTTGTCCTCCACCGCGTACTTGAACTCGTACTTGGGGTGTGTCTATAATCAAAATAAAACCATAGTATTAAAAAGTTTATTATTAGATTACCGTAAAACGGGGTGAGTAGGTTTCGCGGGGAGAGGTGGCTAATGAATGGGGAGAGAAGGTTTGAGAGGGGGGTGAGAAGGGATTTTAAGGCTACTGCTACAAAAATAATGTATTCGAATTCAAAATGGGGCTATTTGGGGGTTTTCCTCTTTATCGTCAAAGTTATGAAATGGAACTACCCAAAATAAAATCTATCTATATATATAAATGCAAGTGTCCTGACTGACTGACTGATTCATCAACGCAGAGCCGAAACTACAAAAGCCAGAAAGTTGAAATTTGCACACCAGACAGAAGCGATTTTGAGAAATTCGACCCCTAAGGGAGTTAAAAAGGAGATGAAAGTTTGTATGGGGTTAAAGTTTTCTTTTGAGTTAGGAATTTGAAACTTTGTTGAAAGATATATTATTAAAATACTAGAAAACAAATTTCAGCGTTTTTGAAAATTCATCCCCTAAGGTGGTGAAAAAGGGGTTGAAAGTTTGTATGGATATCAAATTTTATTCGAGTGGTGGAGTTGAATCTTTGTATTTAGGGATATTATTAGAAGACAGGAAAAGTAATTTCAGCGTTTTGTAAATTTCATCCCCTAACAGGGTTAAATAGGGGTTGAAAGTTTGAATCCATTACAAATGGTTTTGAAACTTCTTAGAATGGCATAATAGCCGATTACAAAAAAAAATTGCATCGTTTTTGGAATTTCAACCCTTAAGGGGGTTAAAAAGGGGATGAAAGTTCGTCTGCGGGAGCAAATTTTATTTTAAGTAAGGAACTTGAAACTTTGTTAAATCGTTTTAAATTAAAATACAAGGAAACTAATTTCAGCGTTTTTGAAAATTCATCCCCTAAGCTGGTGAAAAAGGGGTAGAAAGTTTGTATGGATATCATTAATTTTTTCGAGCGCGGGATTTGAATCTTTGTATTTGGGGATATTATTAGAAGACAATAAAAGTTATTTCAGCGATTTGTAAAATTCATCCCCTAACAGGGTTAAAATGGGGTTCAAAGTTTGAATCCATTACAAATGCTTTGAAACTTCTTAGAAAGACATAATAGCCGATTACAAAAAAAGTAATTGCAACGTTTTTGGAAATTCAACCCCTAAGGGGGTTAAATACGGGTTGAAAGTTCGTCTTGGGGTGTAAATTTAATTTTTAGCTAGGAACTTGAACTTTTTGCAAAAAAAGGGTATTAAATTAAAAAACATGAAAACTAATTCAAGCATTTTTGAAAATCATCCCCCAAGGTGGTGAGAAAGGGGTTGAAAGTTTGTATGGAGATCAGATATTTTGTGAGTGCGGAACTTGAATCTTTGTATAAGGGCATACGAGTAGGTACCTATTTTGAGAATACAAGAAAAGTTATTTCAGCAACCAACATCAAAATCCACTTGACTTAAAACTTCATACAACTTGCTAAAAAAGAAGAGTACTTAATTTCAACATTGCTTGGATATGAAAATTATAGGTACCGTAAAACGGGGTGAGTAGGTTTCGCGGGTAGAGTTGGGTTATGAACGGGGAGAGAAGGTTTGAGAGGGGGGTGAGAAGGGATTTTAAGGCTCCTGCTACAAAAATAATGTATTCCAATTTAAAATGGGGCTATAGTAATACGCATAATAAAAAAAAATCGATCCGACAATCTTCCAAAATCACCTTTGTATAAAAAATCCTCTCACCCCAAATACGAGGCACTACGGGGTGAGGTGGGTTTTCCTCTTTATCGTCAAAGTTATGAAATGGAACTACCCAAAATAAAATACAAACGTCCGAACCACTTATTATATACACCATTCAGTTTTCACATGTAAAAATAAAATTTTATCGAGGTTTGAAAGTCAAATTTCACCCAACTCACCCCATTTTACGGTACTAAAGATGTAAAATGTTGAAGATAAGATTCCACGCGGACGGAGTCACGGACAACAGCTAGTACAAACTAAAATACAAACGTCCGAACCACTTATTATATATACCATTCAGTTTACACATGTAAAAATAAAATTTTATCGAGGTTTGAAAGTCAAATTTCACCCAACTCACCCCATTTCACGGTACATTAGATTTTTTTAACTTCACACTTACGTAGTAATCGACGTGTATTTCGTGCCCATGATGATCCTTGATAGTAACTACCTCCGCGTGTCCATCGTGCTTAGATATGTGCTGCGAGGAGTGCGCTGGTTCATGTTTGTGCTCGTGCTTCTGCTCATGTTTATGCTCATGGCTATGCTTGTGTTCATGCTCATGTTTATGCTCGTGCCCATGGTCATGTTCGTGGCTATGCTCATGTTTCAGTTCGTGCCAGTGCTTGTGCTCATGGCTATGCACATGCTTGTGCTCATGGACTTGTTCATGCCAGTGCTCATGGCCGTGCTCTTCATGTTTCTGCTCGTGCCAGTGCTCATGTCCATGTTCATCTTTATGGGCGTGTATCGTTACCTTTACAGCAGGGCCATCGTGGCGCGAGATATGTTGGGATGAATGCGCAATTTTATGCTCATGCCAATGTTGTGCTGCTGCCACAGTCAAAATTGCAGCTATAAATATAATCTGTTAACAAAATCAAAAATACAAACTGAAATTTTACATAAATAAATATTACAAAGTGCACAAAGATTAATCTTCATATGTGCATTAAAAACGTATTAAAATTAGTTTAATTTAGAATACCTTAGAAATCATTGCAAATATTATAACGCAGTAGTGTTAATTAATCCAAATCCAGTTGTTATCTGATACTGTTTCGTAAAAAACTGTTCTTTTTATAATACCGTAAGCACTCAAACATTTTGGTTTCATTCGATGTTAATGGTTTTTAATACAATAATGCCAAAATCGGAATGGTTGGTAACAATCGTTAGGCATACACAAATATATGATTACATAGTCTTAAGCACACTATGGCATACTTCTTTTAATGCATATACGGAGGTACATTTTCAACAGAATTTATTATTACAACATAATATTTTTTATCTTAGAATGTAGTTAGTTTGATAAGGTCTTGATGTAAAAAATATACAACAATTAATTACTGCTTATAGGTAATTTTATAAGTTTAGAATATTTTAGGTAGGCCTACCTGCTAGTTTTATATACCTACCTGAATCATCATGGATGATTAAAGTACATTATACCTATATTATACCGGGTGTGGCCTGTAACATGAGCAAATAATTAAAACATATATTGTACTCCTCAAACGGTGACACTTTTGTTCAACAACTTTTAAAAATTATGAAGTATTTAGACTCCCTATTTTTCATACAAAATAAATATAATCTTCAATGGACGCCATTGCCACGCCATATAATTGTGATTGACGTTGCTTGTCACGCCTTAAACATAACAGAATTCGCAATACATTGCGTCTTAGAATAAACTTTAAAGTGTATTAAAAATCAAACCATAGGTAAGTTATTTTTAAAAGTCGCTGAACAAATGTTGGTCATTATGAGGAGTACAGCCTACAGTTGAATTTTTTTCTCATATTACAGGCCACACCCGGTATTATCAAAACAGCACTTGTATCACATTTAACATTTTGTACTACCTACTACTAACTCGGACAATCCATCTAAAATCTAATTTGAAACACAATAGATAATGGTTTAATTTCTTTAGGCAATTAAGTATATTTTTACAATCAACGCCATAAGTAACTTATTAATGATTTGATTATGAAACAACATTTTATTTTATAAAAATATAAAGGGTTTTTGTGAGCTTATCGTATATCTGTCTATCTGACAGCCATACCAGCGATTAATCTTACATCAGACAATATTAAAGAGACAAGGTGATCTGATCGTGTAGGCTGTCTCATTGTGTTATAATTAAGCAAGCTTTATTGATCCGACTTAGTTTTATGGCATTATTTTTAAATTTATTTAGTTCTTTTTTTGACATTACATCACCATACTGTATTCTAGGGATTAGTTGCCAGTAAGCGGACCCCAAGCTCCCATGAGTTCCCGTGGCCACAGAATAAATAACAGTACTAGGTACAGAAGACTCACTCTCTAACAAAACGCGTCTGTTACGATCAGCACAAATATAGCCGCTAGGTGGCGACAGCGCCACGCGCGACTCATGGCTTTCCCCAAAAGTGGGGTGGAACGGATGTACTTTTAGCTACCTGTAGCAAAGCGACGAAATCGCGGAGTGAGCCACGCCTGCCGTGCCAGTACCGGCTCAACGCAAGGAAGATGATGAATTGATGATTACCTTACTGCAGTAAGGTCATCCCCATTGGAGTAATCTTATGTGCCTAAAGTTTGCAAAATGCACAATTTTGGTAAAACATTATTTTCATAAGTGTCATGACCAAAATCTGGGGCGAAATCAATGTGCCCTGGTTTATGATCGGTTTATAAAAAGGCTCGACTTTTGTTAATCGGATACATTTCTCAAATTAACATTGTCGCGTTAAGACTCGACTTCATTTTACGAAAATCGGAAAAAACACATGTCGGCCAATTCGAATATACATTTTAATATCAAATAAATATGTCATTTTGTTATCATTGCCCGTGCGGTGTCTCAGAATACTGTGAGCTGTGAAATTGTATGGAGAAATTATGAATGAATAGGTACATTGATAAAGTCGCCATGCAATTTAACGGCTGGTGGTACGAACAAGACCAAGTACGAGCAAGACAAATATTAATTTCGAACTGGCCTCCTACTCATCATCCATACACGATCATTATGGGCACGAGAGGGGTATAAAATGATCCCTTGGGACAATAGGACTACGTCGTCGAGTAAGTCGTCCCTATACTAGTACTTGTAACTAGAAGTCGGGCCAAGAAAAGTTTGCAGCGGATTTGATAGCCTACGCAGTACAAGTGTTATTTATACGTCATAATTTCATAGAAGTTTGACGTTTAAAATAACACTTGCACTGCGTGGGCTATCAAATCCGCTGCAGACTTTTCTTGGTCCGACTCTAGCAGCAACTTCTATTCAAAATTTCTATGTCTTCTCCAAAAACAAAAAAAAATCTTATCTATGGTAAGTAAAAGCCTCGTTTAAACTCTGCTACTGGAACTCCACGCCGATTGCCTCGTTTCTATACAAGTTGCACCTGGGTTTGCTTTTCATCTGTGTTGGCCCTAACAAAGAAGCAGGTACAGCTAATTTTTTGTAAGTTGGAGTGAAGATTGTAAATAAATCTCTAAACTTGAAAACGAGTACCTACATATAGAAGTATACTAAAGGAGGTATCCGTTTCCAACTTAAAACTACAAATAAGCATAATAAAATATCAAAGTCGAAATTCGTGGAAAATCTTAAGATGTATTTAGCCAACTAATAAATAATGTTATAAAATGTAATGGCCTACAGTCAACATGATCATATCTGATATAATTATCTGAAACATTTAATTACTTAGATAAAATAGACTGCATTGCATAAATTAATAGACAATTTAAGTCTAAAGTATGCAACGTCAACGCGCGTGCGGTGTAACGTGAACAAATGCTTTACGAAATAGTTGCAAACACTGCATGACTTAGGCGAGCAAAAATTTACCGCCAATGAGTTAGTGAAATCAATATTGCCTTGATACCCTTATCGACTATATAAAAGTCGTAGATTTTTCTGAATATGTATCAGTTACTTGTTGGGCTTAGGACAAAGCTAAACAAACCTCAACACAAAATGTACTCGAAGGTAAAATATAATTAACTATTTAAATACTTACGCCTAAACATAGGTAGAAACCGTGAATAATTTCTTTTATAGTGAAAAAGTGCTATATTCTTGTGTTAGAGCTTTTTTCTACAACCGCGCCTCTTGCATTCAGTACATAGAGCATACATTTTCAACCCTGAAATCTTAAAATAACACATGAGTTTAGTAGTCACGCATAGTTTTACGAAACTTACTTTACGTTAAAGCTTAGTGTGGGAATAAATAGTTCAAAGTAGTTGAAGTTAATAGAAATCAGAAGTGAGCCAGTTGTAAAGGGTCCTCAATGCGAACGTACTCCTAGCTTCTATTTCTCGCTTCTTGCTTACAGAAGTTACAGACTTGGACTATGCAGTTCTAATAGATTTTTTTATACAATAGTAACATGCTGATCAATTTATTTGTTTGCTACAGGTACTTTGCCTCGCTACCCTCCTGGCTGTGGCTGCTGCCCACTACGGTCACTCGTCCCAGTACATCTCCCGCCACGACGGACCGGCGCACCTCGTGCCCATCCACGGACACCATGGCCATCATGACCATGACTACTACGTGAGTATAAACGATAGAATTTTTGAGTTTCAGTTCTATGTATGGGGAACCCTAAAAATTTATTGTTTTTTTTCTATTTTTGTATGAAAATCTTAATGCGGTTCACAGAATACATCCACTTACCAAGTTTCAACAGTATAGTGCTTATAGTTTCGGAACAAAGTGACTGTGACATAATACGGACGGACAGACAGACAGACAGACAGACAGACAGACATGACGAATCTATAAGGGTTCCGTTTTTTTGCCATTTGGCTACGGAACCCTAAAAATGTTAAGCTATACGAATAACCGATACTGTCCGATACCATACTTAAGGATGACTCACGTTAGACCGGGCCGTGTCCGGGCCGGAGCTTCCGTAACTTACTTTTCTATGACAGACGACCGTGATCTAGTGACGCTTCCATAGAAAACGAAGCGCCGGAAGCTCGGCCCGGACACGGCCCGGACTAACGTGAGCCATCCTTTAAAGTTTAATTCACAAAAACTGACGCGGATTTTGTATGAGAATTTAATAGACAGTTCAGTACAAATCTCCCGCCTTATGAATCAACGTAAACATACTTACTACCGTGACGTCATTATGTATTGTTTATTAATTTATACTATAATTTATAGAAAATCTACGTTATGACGAATGAATCAACTAATATTTTATTGACAGGCTTACCCTAAGTACGAGTTCGAGTACAAAGTAGACGACCCGCATACCGGCGACCACAAGACCCAGCACGAGCACCGCGACGGCGACGTCGTCAAGGGCTTCTACAGCCTGCATGAGCCTGATGGTTCCATCAGACACGTCCACTACCACGGCGACAAGCACTCCGGGTAAGATCATACGCAATCATGATTTCTGAGACTAATTATTTCACGTGTCAAACATACCTGTGTAGGTACTGGCTGTAATGGTAAAAATCTCTGTCTATCCAATACCTAAGGTATACATTTCTATTTCTCGTATTCATTACTTTAATTAATATCGTCCTTGTGGTCATCTATACCAACCACCTCTATACATACATCCCCTTCAAAATTGACTACAAAGTGTTTTCCCTTATTTTAGTTAGTCATCATAAGCCATACACTAATGCACGCTTTTATTAATAAAAAAAAGAAAAATTAATAAAAAATTGTGACACAAAGGGTTAATTAACATACACATGGTCTTCAGGAAAATTGTTTCTTGTGAAAACGTCACAGGTAATTTTTCTTCGAGGTAGATCTTATAATCGTTCCATAATGTTCGGTCAATGTTACGCAAAAAACAATATTTATAGAATTATGATTTATATCTGCTACTTTTAAACATTTGTTACTATCCATTTTACGGCCTCCTAGCTTAGTTGGTAATGATACTCGTTTGAATTAATCTCGGTAAGGACAGTTATTTGCATGTTTATCACGATTATTTATTCCTGACTTATCTATGTATTTAAGTATGTATGTATGTATATAATATAAGTATGTTTATCTCCGCAGCCGCCTAGTACCTATAGTACAAACAGCAAAACTCAACTGTACATCGGTGAACCTTATTACAAAAGGCATATGGTTCACCGAAGTACAGTTAACAGTGTAGGCGATGCTACAAGCTGTACTTAGTTTGGCCCAAGTTCGATGTGCGTACTATTGTCCCCAAACCTTTGTTTTATTTATAAATTTATTTATTTATTTATTTAAACTTTATTGCACAAAACATAAAAAATTTTTACAAATGGCGAACTTAATGCCTAATGGAATTCTCTACCAGTCAACCATCGGGTCAAACAAGACATGTAAAAATGGTGCAAGGAGAACAGAGGCATTTATTAGAACATTGGAAAACAACTGAACAACGAACAACTAATAATTCTGATAAACTACATATAGAATACACAAATAAATATACTAGAATTTATATAATTAATATACATTACCTTATTATTTATTTCTTATTTTCAGATTCCATGCTGACGTTAAGCACAGCACCCACCACATCGTGCCCCACCATCATCATCATCACTATTAATATACCAACGATTTTGTTTTTATACTGTTCCTGTTTGTGTTCGACTTTGATATGTTTGTACCAAATAAAAAATATTAACATTTGAGTCTGTGTCTAATTATTTCATTATCTAATATTTCTTAATTACTTATGGACTTGCTTAGTATAGTCCCTTTATGTTTACAATTGTGTTATATATATTTGGTACTTACCCAATTCAATCTGAGAAAAAAAAACTAATGGGTTAACGAAGCCAATCCTTGACCAAAAAATAAGGCATAAAGATGTGAACAAAATACACTTTTTTTATCGAACATACTATATTTGCCTTACCATGAAATACTTTTAATAGCGGGTATTGACCTCTACAAAAGACAAAAATAAGTGAATGTAATAATAAGATAATTAATCAATGGCGATACGACAATAGCAATAGCAAAATTTTCGAGTCAAGAGCAATAGTGTACTCAACGTTAATTAGACATTAAGTTACATCAGATAACATTTTATTGAACTTGCAATATCTGTTAATTTTGCTAAGATAATATCTTGTAAACACAACTGAAATCAGTTCTCGATCTCTCGAATGTCATTGCACCTTTAAACTGGTTTGTTGATGGGGATCTACTAGTAATGTACGATTGGTCTTCGAAAAACTACTATATTTAGTCTGGACTCGTTGCAATCGTCTTCTTACAGTAGTATTCTTGCGATTAGACCTCCTGTTGTATGCCTCTATCATTATAATCAATTGTTTTTCTTTAAGATGTATCTTTTATGGCTCTTCTACACGATGGGCCAACACCGGCCACTCCAAGGGACGCATTTATGCGTTAGAGGGAGCAAGTGATATTGCTATCTCATTCTACCGCAAGGCTGCGTCCCTTGGAGTGGCCGGCGTTGGCCCATCGTGTAGATGAGCCATTACTGCATTGAGGTGTGACAATAAAGAAATTCTATCTATAGACGGTCAAGCAAATCTTGTCAGTAGAAAAAGGCGCGAAATTCAAATTTTGTATAAGACGATAACCCTTCGCGCCTACATTTTTCAAATTTGCCGCCTTTTTCTACTGACAAGATCTGCTTGACCCAGTATATCATGTATTTATAGTAATTAAAAAAGTAAATAGAAAGTTGCGGACGTGTATCTCATGAGATTCCCATATTATTGTGTAAATCTCATACTTTTAATTACTTTTATTTACGTCTTAACATCAGTATGTTCTTCTTCATGTTTTTCATAAATAACGCCTGAATCAAAAATATTTCTTCAAACTGCTTGTCAGTTTACTGTTCAAGTTATTTGCTAAAAATTTGCTAAGCGCACGAGAAAGAATTGAAATTTCGTGACTTATTGTTATGCAGCTGATATGTTTCATTGTCAGTTATGCAGAAATATGCAAATATAGAAAGTGTTTGAGTCGACCGCGACCCCTGTCAAAGCCGATACGCAACAACGGGTAGAGTTTTTGTGTGTTGACACTGAGTCCGGTCATCGTCGGCGCGTGATACGTGAAAATGAGACTAACGGGGGCGCGATTTGGCTAATTTTACTGGTAATTAATGACAGGGTAATTACATGGCTACTTTTATGAAAAGGAGGGATATAACCGACTTCTAAATCTTTGAATTTCAAGTCATGGAGAGTAAACATTTTCTTTTAATTGCCATGTCTAAAAATCAAATGCCTAATCGCGTCCCTGGGAGCGTAGTCCAGAGAGCCTACCGCGAACCACGTTCGACGTGTTGCCTCCCAGGCCGCGTAGCCAAGATGCCGATCGCTTACGCTCCGTAGCGATCGAAACGCAACTGTCACTGTCCCACTAATATGGAAGAGTAATAGAGAGACATAATGGTTTTCGTTGTCGAAGCGATAGCGATTATAACCTTGGCTAGGCCGGCAGGCCGCGTAGCCAAGATGCCGATCGCTTACGCTCCGTAGCGATCGAAACGCAACTGTCACTGTCGCACTAATACGGAAGAGTGATAGAGAGAGATAATACTTTTCGTTGTCGAAGCGATAGCGATTGTAACCTTGGCTAGGCCGGCTGTCACACTTACGTACGAATTTACAGGTGCGAGAACTGACAATCGTTCACATTGAATATTAAATGAAAGTTAACAATGTAAGTCAAAGACAAATCTAGCAAACCTCGATCTCTTTTTGTGTACGGATGAGCCACTACACGCATCACCATAGGTACCTACAGTTGTACCCATGCGTCGGTGGAGGGGAAATAGTAACAATGCTCTCTCCCATCCCGGTGTTCCTCGAAGCTCATTAGTTAATACATACATATTAAATAAATAAATAAATATTATAGGACATTTTTTACACAAATTGACTAAGCCCCACGGTAAGCTCAAGAAGGCTTGTGTTGTGGGTACTCAGACAACGATATTTCTAATATATAAATACTTAAATACTTACATAGAAAACAACCATGACTCAGGAACAAATATGTGTATCATCCACATCATACAAATCAATTTATAATATATTATCTATCTAAATAAAATGGGTACCACATATACTTACATGCAGACTAACGAACAAACGAATTAAGGTTTTTTTGCCGTTATAGCTTCGGAACCCTATTAAAATGCAGCTCAAATTCAAGGTTACAACTTACCCGATATCGTAAATCCGTAATGTACATTTTATAGTAATGAACTGGTTTGACCATATTTAAACATATGATCTTACGTAAACTCTCATGAGTGCTAATATATAAGAAACTGAAACACTACATCATTATCAATTAAGTCTGAGACTTAAAGCATTAACATACTCGAAAAATGTACACAAAGGTATTTTAATTATTGTTATCATAATTCTTTTATTTTGAATACAGGTGGTTAGTTAAACCATGTTGAAAATTAGACACTGCAGATACACTGGTAAAGTAAACGTACTAATGCTCGACATGCTAATGCCCAATAAATGACATCTTGTTGTCACCTCTATTGATAATTACTTAAGTTTCAAGATGACATGTAGGTACTGGAACCGCGTCGAGCACCAGTACGTTTACCTTACACCTATATTTAAAATTTGTACCTGTGTCTTTGGCTCATAATATAATGACATTATATAAATAAATTACGATTAGAATAAACCTTCACTTATGTTCCTACGAGTATAAATAAATAAAAAACGTACCCTGGCCTTAAACGCAAGCTCGCATAGAATCTGAAAAGAACACAAAATTAGATTGAACATGAGATCGAGGAAGTACAATAAGATAAAATCATGACTGTTTTCTATTTTCAGGTATTCCTTGCCGCCATTATCCTGGCCGTGGCCTTAGCCAGACCTCAGGATGGACACCACCACGGACACGCATACTCCTCTCAGAGCATAGTGCTGCACCAAAGCCATGGACATGAGGACGGGCATAAATACCATGAACACCATTCAGCTCCGCAGCAGACTAGCGAGAAGAAACACGAGGAACACCACCACGATTACTATGTAAGAAGTTTATAAACTGATGTACTGTACGGATATGATGGTCGTTCTGACTAGGTACGTGACAACGTGATAAAACGGCGTCCGTCACTTTCTATCCCACTGTGTTAAAAAGTGGCAGTTATTTTATGAGGTGGATAAAGATGGATTAAGCCATCCATAATTAGCTGGCAGGGAGTTTTATACTGCTCTTTCGTACGGATATATTTATAATTGAATCCTTTCACAGGCGCACCCTAAATACGAGTTCGAGTACAAGGTGGAGGACCCGCACACCGGTGACAAGAAGTCCCAGCACGAGTCCCGCGACGGCGACCTCGTGAAGGGCTACTACAGCCTGCATGAGCCTGATGGTACCATCAGAATTGTGCACTACTCCGCTGACAAACACAGCGGGTAAGATAACTTATAGCTGCTATTCGGATTCCGACAAGTCACAATGAACGATATTTGTTTCTAAATTCTGTAGGATCGTCTCATAGTCATATTCGAAACGTCAAAAAGTTGTTTTTTTTACATTAAGTTGTAATACACTCAAGTAAAGTTTTGTCAAACAAAAACGTCACTTTTGACACTGACACATCTAATCCATATCGTTTCTAGATCTATTAATAGACGTATCTTAAAGTTCGAATCGGGCAGTCACGCTCTCGTTTATGTGCGTTTTCTTTGCTCCGAAATGTAAATTAGGTATATAAACGTATAAATGGTATTTTATTTATATAATCATTTTTATTTTCTTTTTCAGATTTAACGCTGAAGTCAAGAGGGAAGGTCACGCTAAGCATGTAATCCCTGCCCACCATCATTGAAAATTATACTTGTTATATTGTTTTGTAGCCTATTGTTAGTAAATTTATGAAATATACTTGTTTTTTTTATTCATTTGTTGTTTTTGATACCGCCATTCTGAATTTTAAGCTGCAAAGTGTACATAAAGTAACCTGTACGGCTCTGGTGCGGGGTGCCGTGTCGTTGGATAGATCATTCGAAATGAATAGGGTTGGTGGATGTGAATATTTTCCGAAATAATTATTTGTGCTAATAAACATTTCTTATTCTTACTATTCTTATTCTTAAATAAAAGACATATTAAATATATAAATTCTTAAATAAAAGCTCCGAAACAAAATAAAATGCGCTCTTCCCCCTCGAACTTATGACCCATGTTGGCATGTATCCAACAAAAATCAATAAAATCATAGCAAAAAGACGTACAAAACACTGCGAAGGTATTTTTATTTTGGTTTTTTGGTACATACATTCAAGCGAGCCAATTTTGACGGACGGGCAACTAACTACGAAACCCTACACTGAGGATGGAAACGACATGCTTTTGGCTGTTTTTGTTTTTTTTTTGTTTTGCTTTTAGGCTAGTTCAGTTATTGTATTTGAAATAAATTAACTTATTTCATTTTTTTCTTTTGTTTCATTAACAAAATATCGGTTTTGCCAGTTAAATATTAAATATATTTTTCCCTATAAATTGGGTTATTAAAAATAGGTAGTTATTAGGGTTCCGTACCCAAAGGGTAAAACGGGACCCTATTACTAAGACTTCGCTGTCCGTCCGTCCGTCTGTCCGTCTGTCTGTCACCAGGCTGTATCTCACGAACCGTGATAGCTAGATAGTTGAAATTTTCACAGATGACGTATTTCTGTTGCCGCTATAACAACAAATACTAAAAACAGAATAAAATAAAGATTTAAGTGGGGCTCCCATACGGCAAACGTGATTTTTGACCAAAGTTAAGCAACGTCGGGCGTGGTCAGTACTTGGATGGGTGGCCGTTTTCTTTTTGCATTTTTTTCCATTTTTTTTTTTGCTTTATGGTACGGAACCCTTCGTGCGTGAGTCCGACTCGCACTTGCCCGGTTTTTTTTTATAGTAATTCAATTTAAAGAGGTAAAAAAAAATATCCCTCATAAAAGTAAAGATGATAAAATAATCATGAATCATGATCATTGTTTTTGACTGATCGTAAAATTGTAATATTTGCACATAGTAGCCATGTTCATTAGGTACCTATATAGTTTTATTCGTTATGTAAACTTTACTGATCTTTTGATGACTTTGTGTGTGATTTTTCTTATACGATATACACAACAATAAATACGGGACGGACTAAATACTATATAAAATGAAAATATCTTACGAGTAAGATAAACTAAATAAGCTAAGTCATAGTAAATGGTCTATTTTAGATGTATGCTAGTTATTAATTTCGTTTCGTAGTACCACTGTATATATCTAGTATGTAAATAAATGATTTTAAAACATAAAAACATAGTGAATACTTCAGACCTTACGAAAATTTCTTTGATTGGCGATCTAAAATCTCTGTCTGTGTCACCGCAAAATGACTTTTTGTGCGTGTTGATTTTAATTACGATTTATACAGATAACAATGAATTTACGAAATAGTTGCGAACACTATGCATGACTTAGTTGGCGAGCAAACTTACCAGTGAATGAGTTAGTGAAATCAATATTGCCTTGATACCCTTATCAACAGTATAAAAGTCGCAGAATTCGGCTGGTATGTATCAGTCAGCTGTTGTGTTTAGCTCCTGTAGGACAAAACCGATTAATTTACAATGTACTTCAAGGTAATTAGTAAAGAATATTATAAAGTGAATTAAATCATTGAAAAGTATTTTAAATCAAAAATGAAAAGTATTATTTGATACATAGAGAAAAAAGGCTACTTGACAATTAAATTGTCTTACTTCTTTATAAAACAAATTTTCACCTTAGATCCAAAAACTAATAAGTTTCTCACGTTCACGTTTTTGTCACACAAATTACCTGAGCCATCCTTCATTTATCATAGCCATTGGAGTTCATTTATGGATATTTGTTGTGGCTTTCTTTTGAATCCTTTTTTGGTCACCTAAAATGTTCCTTGACTATCAATACCGTTCCATTGATGACAGTACTCCTCAAATAGTGTTTTAGCCAAATTTAGACGACCGGTAGTGGGTAGTGACCCTGCCTATGAAGCCGATGGTCCCGGGTTCCAATCCCTTTAAGGGCATTTATTTGTATTATGATACAGATATTTGTTCCTGAGTCATGGTTGTTTTTTATGTATTTAAGTATTTATATATTATATATATCGTTGTCTGAGTACCCACAACACAAGCCTTCTTGAGCTTACCGTAGGGCTTAGTAAATTTGTGTAAAAATGTCCTATAATATTTATTTATAAAAAAATAAAAAGAATAAAAATGTGGAGCCTCATTATTCTTTAGAACATAAATTTAAATAAAACTAAATTACGTTCCAGGTCCTGTCCCTCGCCTCTCTCCTGGCCGTCGCCGCCGCCCACTACGGGCACGGGCACGGTGGGCACGGGCACGGTGGGCACGGGCACGGTGGGCACGGTCACGCGTTTTCCTCGCAGCACATCTCCCGCCACGACGGGCCCGCGCACGTCGTGCCCATCCACGGTCACGGCCACCATGGCCATGACCACGGTCACGACCATGTCGACTACTACGTAAGTATGGAAAGAGCGTCCTTGTTTGCGTGGTTTCTAGTTAGCCACGCACTATTATAATTTTATTGAATTCATTGCGTTACAATCGTGAGTTATTGTGACTCGTGATGCCCATGAACTAAAATTATTATTGTTTATTACGTTAAAAAGTTTGTTATGACCGCTGCACATGCATTTTATATATTTTTCTCAAACATGCAATGAAATATTGATGTTATGTTCCTTATAATAGGCTGCGAAGTATGACGTTTCAGGTGCGGCTAGGACAAAAGGTCGTTAATGGAATTTCATACACATCTTGCAGGCCTAGGCCGGCAAAGTCCTCTTTTTTAATTTTCATTTCACAGATATTTGTGACACAGCATCGTGGCATTCATCCATTAAAAAAAACTAGAGGCAGTATTTGCTTTATGGTTCGTAATGACACTATGCCACTACGCCTATAAAAAAAAAAAAAAAACAATGTTTGCTTAATTTGCAGTTTTATTTGTATAAAATCAACATGAACTTAATAAATAATACATTCTATAATTTTATGATTTTAAATTATAAATTTAACTACACAAACAAAAACATTAAAAATATTTCATCTAAACGTTAGCGGTAAAAAGGTCTACTCAAACACGCGTAGTTATATTTTTTAAATTATTATGGAGGTAAAGTTGAAAAATATTCATTCTGTTTTATTGGATTTATGGTGCGTTGTTGATTTTTTGACTTTAATATGAGTTTATTTTGAGTTCCGACGAAATTATGAAATCAATATTAATTGTAATCGTAGGTGTTGGAATTGGCAGCGTAAGCAGAATTGATTTTAAATAACTTGCTGCCTCTGCCGCCAAGTCAAAGACGAAGTATGTATATGGTTGCTTATGGCAATTTTATTATTTGAGAAACTAAGAAAAATGGCTTACAGTTTATTAGAAACAGTTTTGTGGCATATTTTAAATGAATGTAACTACAAATTCGTCAACACTGTGGAAATTATACTTATTTACTCCATGCATAAAGCAACGATGTATGTGAAACATGATATCAACATGAAATACTATAATGTAAACTTATGTGACGAAAACGACAGTCAGACGGATACAAGGCGAAAAAATCAAAGATACATGAAAACATACGGGTAGTAAAAATACACGACTCGTGTAAAACATACGCGTGATAATGATATAGGTACGTGTTGGTTATATTTTGGGTGTAGTTTACTTTTAGTTTTTCCTATAAATAAAACTTGGGTTTCGTGGATTTTTTATTTTATTTATTTCATTGCATGTTTGAGAAAAGCACTATACATACCTCGGCGGGAAATGGGGTTGCCCGCGCTCAGACCTATCCGGCCTCGCTTCGCTCGGCCGTCTATATGTCTTCGGCCGGCAACCCCTTTCGTCCCGGCCTCTGTAGTAATGTACTATTATTCTGATATAATAACTGAAAGCGTAACGCAGGATAGACATGACTAATTTAGCTTTTATGGAGATGTTTCAAAAAAGTGCTATTCAGTTATTTCTCATGGATTAAAAATGTATTTAAATTTCACAGGCTTACCCTAAGTACGAGTTCGAGTACAAAGTAGACGACCCTCATACCGGCGACCACAAGACGCAGCACGAGCACCGCGACGGTGATGTCGTCAAGGGCTTCTACAGCCTGCACGAGCCCGACGGTTCCATCAGACACGTCCACTACCACGGCGACAAGCACACCGGGTAAGATGATGTTAAGCTCTATAATAATATTATCCATTGTACAAGAAGGTCAATCGTTGGCCCGACATTTCAGAGGAAAACTGCAAAAAACGGCCTAAAAAGTATTACCATCCAGTTGTCATCAAATTTTGACTTTTTTGTACCAAACCACAATTTCAAACATGAATTCCTGTTACCAACAAACCGGCAGAAAAAGACGGTTTGCGTCAAGCACTGCATACAAATAAAGAACATTACGAATATGTTTTTCAAACGTGCTTATTCACAGACCGTGAAGAGCAAAAATAATATTTTGTATTTTGAAACCAAATAATAATTTATTTTATCATCTTATTTTTGCAGATTCCATGCTGACGTGAAACACGAAACCCACCATATCGTCCCCGAGAAACACCACCACCACTACTAAATTGTTCTAGTATATTACATTTTACGTATGAATCTGTGATCTACCGATAATTGTTATGTTGTAAATATTTTTTACCGAATAATATTTTTTACAAGCAAATCCTTTTTCTGATTAACCACTCACCTTCATATTCCACAAAAAAACTAATATTTACCGAACCAACTTATCTTAAGGAAACTTAACGACTTAAGAAATCAATGTTTTTTGAAATCTTAAGTTAGGCCTCATTACAACATCCGAGTTACACCTAACTATCGGTATGTTTACCTAGTCACAACTACAACTTTAAATAAGTAAGTAACCGGTGGTCTACGTGAATGAATGTGAAATTTACCTTGACTTCATTGATATCAATTAGGCATTGAACAGAAATATGAATTGATTTCATTAAGTTATAAGCAGCAAATGCGTAACTTCGTGAAGGCTGAACAAGTGGACATTTCAAAATAAATGATAAAATCATTAATAAATAAACATCTAGCTAACCTGCAAAAATCACCTGTTATAATTTGATAAAAAAATATCGAGTTGAAATTATAGCAATGCTTGACATACTTAAGCCAGCATTCCTAAAATACCTACACATGACAAAAAATTCTACCTCAATTATTTAACAAAAGAGTTACATTTTTAAACAATAGGTAAAAATTACATACGAACTTTCAGTACTACTTAATGTCCAACCAATATTTAAGAACACCGATATCAGAAACAATACATACATATATGGTATTTTGAAAGAAATAATCATGACTAAGATTAAGATTTTTAATGCATAGCAACATAAAAACATAATAGCCTATTATTTATGCGTAGGTATATAGGAATAAAAACACATATTTTTAAAGTATTTCACATAATAAATAGTAAATACTCTTTTAAAAACAAATTACGTTACACAATAGTCAACAACAGGTATAGTTAAGTATAGTTAAATCAGTGGTGATGACTAGGGACAATGTGCTTGGCGTGTCCTTCACGGGTAACTACAGCGTTGAATCTGTTAAAGGAGAAATACACCATATTATTATTTTTCACAAAATGAATGAAAGAAATCATCACAAACATTAAAGTACTTTTTCCCTTTAATTAAAATTATAGATAAACATTTCTTCCGAAGAAGTGCTGGTGGCCTAGTGGTAAGAGCGTGCGACGTCGCGGGTTCAAACCCAGGCTCGTGCCAATGAGTTTTTCGGAACTTATGTACAAAATATCATTTGATATTTACCAGCTGCTTTTCGGTGAAAAAACATCGTGAGTAAACCGGACTAATCCCAATAAGGTCAGATGGCAGTCGCTTTCGTAAAAACTAGTGCCTACGTTAATTCTTGGGATTAGCTGTCAAGCAGACCCCAGGCTCCCATGAGCCGTGGCAATATGACGGAATAACGCGAGGAAGAAGAGAGAGAGACATTGCTTACCCAGTTTTCTTGTCGGCGGTGTAATGTACGATCCTGACAGTCCCGTCGGCCTCGTGCAGGCTGTAGTAGCCCTTCACGAGGTCGCCGTCGCGGGCCTCGTGCTGGGACTTGTTGTCGCCGGTGTGCGGGTCCTCCACCTTGTACTCGAACTCGTATTTAGGGTGCGCGTAGTAGTCGTGGTGGCCTTCGGGCGCCTTGCCGGGCACGTCGTGGCGCTGGATGTGCTGTGAGGAAACTGCGTGGTGGTGGGAGTCGTGACCGTGTCCGTGACTCTCCTGTGGCCGAGCGGCTACTGCAGCCAGGATGCAGGCAGCAAGTATGATCTGAAAACAAAAATAAAGAATTGTTTTCAGGAAATCACTTTATTTTATTATAAAAGAAAGGCCCTGATAGACTTCCGTAGCTCAATTGGTTAAGATCAACGCACGGATTGCGGAGGTTGTGGATTCAAGTCCTGTGGGAAGCGTAACTTTTTCAATTTATTCCTTTATAATTGGAAAAAAAACTTTCTACTTCTATGAAAATTCATAGCATATTTTTGTGATTGGGTTAATTTAGTAGTTTTAAAATTAAATATTGGTTGGTAATCATTAGAGAGTAAAACCTAATTAAACACTTTTTTTTACTTAATATAAGTTATTAAATAGGTGTAAACCTTTGAGTTCATAGTATTTAATTAGTAGGTATTGTTCCTAGTGCACGGACAGTTCTTAACTGATATGTTGTTATTTTTTCGGCAATGTTTTATAGCAGTAACTACTTAATGGAAACTTACGCAATTTGCGAAAAACCAGCAAACCAGTAAATTTAATTTGTCCAACTGACAAGTAAAGTGTGAGCGGCCTTGTGTTTTGGTTACATTTCTCTCAACGGCGATTTACTTTCTACATGGGAGAACATGCAGCAACTATACCTACTTGCTAAAAATTTACTGTAAAAATATCTTAGTACCTATTTTATATATTAAACGATGACTCACGCTAGACCGAGCCGGGCCGCGGCCCCAGGCCTCCGACATGTAATTTTCTATTATGTCTGATCGGTAATCATGTGGTGTTTTCCATAGAAAACGAAGCGCCTGAAGCTCCGGCCCGGTCTAGCGTGAGTCATCCTTAATAAGCACTGTGTGTAGGTAATAGGTATATTTATATTTAGCATTAGAAAAAAGGTAAACAAACTTGATGTCACGGCAAATATGTAACAATGATGAATCATATAGGTACAATTATTTACATTCTTTTGCTTTCATAAGTAATACTTACTGATTTTTAAAAAGCGTTTTTCAATTAAAACACACTTATACATAGATCGCGTAGTATTTTTCTACTGCTAAGAAAACTAACTGTAGTTAGTTCGCTGGCCGTCGCTGCGTAATGAGTTAAATAAGAAAACAAGTGGCAAGTTAAATAAGAGTATGAAGGTATTTAACATTGATCTTCATTTTTTTTGAAGTGAAAACTTCTTTAGCGTCGCTGGGCACTTATAGAGGTGGGGAAAAATGATAAACTCGAGACAGCGTAAGGCGATCACGTGACCGTAAGGTTTAGATGGCCACTCATTTAGATGGCATTTAAATCAATAAAGAAAAACTCAATGACATTACATGAAAAAGGTTCTAATCTTGTACGGGTTGAAATACGAGGATCTCATAGTTACATTCTAACTTTATATCACTCAAATATAATTCAATAAAGCTACATCTTGATGAAATCGCTAATAAAAGTGAACTCTAGTTCTGGTGAATAAAACTCAAAATATCATGACCAAATATATTTAGATGCGAGGTCTGCAAGGTAACTTTACAATTTCTATTCGAATTTTAAACAATTAACGCTACAAATATGAATTTCGAAACTTAAACAAGCTCACTGACCAGCATTTTCGGAACTAAAGTTATTCAATAGAAAGGAGGATGGGTCAATTATACATAGTGCTGCAGACATATTGGACTAGTCATTGAGTTTTCACTTCTGTCGGCACTCCCGGAGTGCAACCCGTTGTTTTTTTTTTATATATACATACATTGGTAAGGTAAGTACCCCTATTAACGAGGGGGTTAAGCAACTTTTACAAAGACAGCCAAAAATGAAACATAAGCTGGCTCTGTATGGACAATGACATATTTTTTTATGATAGGTTGTATATCGAAACGTATATTTCATTCGTTTTTGGACTTGTTCTGGCCAGTTATATAGAAAAAAATAATTATTGAACCTAAAACGTCGAAATCGCCTATTACCGTGGTAATTGATCATTGCTACCCCAATATCGCGGATAAGGGTTCCTTTTTACGAGGGTAAATAAACCCATCGCATTTTTAGTTCCTACTTAATTTATTTGACAATAAATAGTAGTGAAATAAGTAGTAGGTATTATATTTAATCAGATTTCCAATCATAAGATTTATTTCTTTATTTTATTTCTCACTGCACCCACATGAACGCTTTTCTGTTTCGCCCTATGGTTGACTGGTAGAGAATGCCTATACCGGCATTAAGTCCGCCTGTTGTACTTTTTGTATGTGCAATAAAGTTTAAAATAATAAAATAAATAAAATAATAAGATTCAATTTATAACACTTATTTTACAATAAATGAGTTTTGGCCAGATTCAATTAATATTTTTTTTGGTTTTTCTATAAGGAAAAATAAGAGAATTTTTAGTAAAACATAATTATGAAAGTGAATTTCTTTGAGTCTACTTACACCTACTAACTACACTTTAGATAATAATATACTCGTATATGTGGTCGTATCAAAAATACATGCTGTATAATTATAAGTATCTACATAAAACAATATAAAATAAATAAATATAAGGGGACATCTTACACATATCGACCTAGCCCCAGACTATGCAAAGCTTCTACTATGGATACTAGGCGACAATATGGATACTTATATATATATATAGATAAATAGAAATTTATAAAATAAAAATAGTAATTCAGCCTATATACGCCCCACTGCTGGGCATACTTATATACCTACATAGAAATCACCCATGACTTAGGAACAAATATCTGTCATCACACAAATAAATGCACATCAACATCAAATTGATCCAATGGTACAAGATATATGAAATCAAATATTAAAATAAATTAATTTTGGATGTACCTACTCATCCATTATTTTAATAACACATAATCCAAACATAATTTTAAATGAATTAAAAACGAAACTTAAATATAAACTAAATATGTAGGTATAAAATAAACAACCTACTGAAACCCGTCCAGAGCTGCCCCCGACGCAAAGGTGCCCATCACGCTCGCTGCGTTGCCGCGTTGGATTGCGATTGTACGTTGGTGTATTATATGTTCTAATTAAAATAATACAATAGGTTTTATAATAATTATATTATGAACCTATTTATTTCCTACCAAAGTTGTAGGTGGGTCGGTATTGGGTTCCCATACATCTTATTACCGAGTGATGTCTTTTGTAACCATCGCTAAACGGTTTAATTAACATTATTGTAAAACTCATTTGCGAGTAATAAAAATAAATAAAGATCGCATATATTTTGAACACAATCAAAATGGAAGATACTAAATATTACGAAACATTGTATAAAACAGACTTGACAGCCATGCTTTTGTTTTTATATCAATATTTAAACAAGATTCTCATATAATGTTTTCTAAGGAAACCTCCAGTTAAGTGCTTAAAACTGTAGTCAAAATTAAGAGTTCTTGAATAGGTTTCATACCACGTTAATAGCTCTTTAGCTTTATAGATGGTTAAATATTTCAATAACATCAAGAGTTAAGGAAATATGTATTTACATATGAATATATAACCCTTCGAACTTAAAATACCGTTTCCGCTATTACCGATGTATACCTCGAAATTAGGAACCACACCAAAAAATGGAACTCAACACCGAGGTTTTTAATTTCCTGTTTTTTACTATTGGTAAGCAAATATTTACAGATTGAGGATTAGGGAACCATAAATATCATAATTAAGAATTGATATAAAGTCTTAGTCTTTCTATAAAATTCACCATTACTATGAAAATCACTGAATAAAATACGCGTTTGCTTACTTGTCGTGTTGCGCGTTAGTATGGAGCATTCAAATCATGCGCCCCCGATGAGTTAGTTTACGGTTTTCGAATTGTTTACTTTGTGTTTCTTTACTAGTGCTATACTTATTCAACAGTCCATAGAGAAGGCTTTATTTGTGTGTACTTCAATAAAAAAAAAGTCAATAGGCTTTCTTATAAAACGCTTTTTTGTACATACCGCGGTAATCAGTGCCGATTTTAATAGGCTCGTTAATAGGGGTACTTACCTTATAGTAATATTTCAACTACTGATATAGCCACAGTCAATATGTACCTCCTTTTTAATGAACTTGCATTACAAATATGCAATTTCATACCAGTGGTAAAAAGTACTGTGCGCATATACGAGTAATTTCACCAGGGCAAGCACGTGGTCGCGGTCAACAGGTTTGAAACAACGAGCCCGTCGAGCTCCCAAAGGTTGTACTTACATATATAAAGTGACTGCAGTATTAATATGTTATCAGTCACAATTATAGCACCTGTTGATTAACAACTGCTAATTTATTATCATGCATTATATTTAAAACCTAAGTTACAAATTTTTATTAAGAAAAAATCACGTTACTAACATTAGATAGTTACTACATATTTTTAATCAGGCATGTAGTGGGTTACTTAAAAAAAAAACATTTTTATATCTAGTAATTACTATAAAAAATACATACTATTATTTAATCCTTTTTTATTAACAAATTTTATCAAATGCAAGAAAAAACATCCTAACATACAATATTTCACTGTTCCAGTGATAATAATGAGGATTTTCCGGTTCTTGTAGATTTTCGTAGTAGCTGCTACCCTGGCCGTGACTGTTGCCCGGCCCCAACAGGGACACGGTCATGACTCCCACCACCACGCTGTTTCCTCCCAGCACATCCAGCGTCACGACGTGCCCGGCAAGGCGCCCGAAGGCCACCACGACTACTACGCGCACCCTAAATACGAGTTCGAGTACAAGGTAGAGGACCCGCACACCGGTGACCGCAAGTCCCAGCACGAGGCCCGCGACGGCGACGTCGTGAAGGGCTACTACAGCCTGCACGAGGCCGACGGCACTGTCAGGATTGTGCATTACACTGCTGATAAACACAGCGGGTAAGCATTTATTATATATTCATGTTATTAATTGACACATAATGTGTGCACTATAGTAGCAGTGTGTGTGTGTAGTATAGCCACCAAGTGGATGCCGCAAAAGAAGCGCGGACGTGGCAGACCCAGACGGAGATGGCGGGACGACTTAGACGCCTTCATCAGTGGCTGGCCGGAGAAGGCACTAAAGCGGGAGTTGTGGAAATCAGGGGGAGAGGCCTTTGCCCAGCAGTGGGACACTACAATAGGCTAAAAAAAAAGTGTGCACTTCATTTAATTTAATTTGCTTATAAACTATATGTGTTATTTTAATTGATAACCATTATTTCCTTCCTTGCAGATTCAACGCCGTGGTTACTCGGGAAGGACATGCCAAACATATTGTTCCTGCTCATCACCACTAATTTAAATATATTACCTAATGTATAAACAATGAGTTGTTGACTATTTTGTACCTGTGTTATATTGTAAATATTGTAAAATATTTTTTTGTGCTATTATTCCTAGGTTTAATTTCTTCCGATTCCCTATTCCAATTCTCTATTCCATTGTAGATAATTTTTCCTAATTATAAATTTAGTTAACAAATTTTGACAAAATTAATTTAATTAAAATATTCCTTTATAATCGATTATTTCGGATTAACTAACTATTTAGAGGTTTTTAGGTTTTTACCATAATTACTGGTAAATACTTTAAGTACCTACACTATTCATAATGGTGTTTTATTGCCACAATTTTTTGTACCTAGGTATGAGATAATTTCGTATAGATAAAGATTCCTTCTTCCTCGCGTTATCGCGGCATTTTCAAATTCGTTGGTATAGAACCGAATTTTAAGTGTTAATCGTAAAAATAAAGTAGGTAACAATATTAGAATATAGTGAGACCGTAAAAAGTCTGCAGCGATTTTGATAGCCCACGCAGTGCAAGTGTAATTTTAAACGTCAAACTTCTATAAAATTATGACGTATACATAACACTTACACTGCGTGGGCTATCAAATCCGCTGCAGACTTTTATTGGTGCGACTATAGTTAAACGAGTGAAACGTTTCACATTCAACCCGTTTCATATTATGTTTCCATACGAAACCATCTTTCAGAATATATATATATGTTTTTATTTGCTTAGTTATAATTTTTGAGCTTAATACTTTGTAAAGGACTAAGTATATATTTTAACCATTTGCATTACAAAGATCGGAATGGCGTTAAAGTGTTCACAAGAAATTAGATCAATTTGAGCAGCAGCGTCTGGAAGACCTGGATGCTAAGCGTCATAAAAGATAAAGATAAAGATAAAAGATATTTTATTGAGTTAATAAAGGTGCTTAAACTACTTACATAACTTACATTGTATTATGGTACAAAACCAAAAGGCGAGTAAGTGTCATCTGACCCCCGTACTAGTGTGAACTGTATCACGGTAGGTCATATCCGCAAGACACGACATAAGCCCTCCTACACATACACCCGCAACTCGACTGGACATCTTCAAGACAAAGTTTGGTTTTGCGAGCCACATTAGGGCATTTCATAATCCGGATAAGAATTGTTGATGGAGTCGCCATTGCCGGCTTTTTTTTTTATGAATGAGCTTACTCATGGCCACAGACTAGCCGAGGCGTAGACGTGGCCTACGATGGAGCGAGCTCGCCCAGAAGGTGCCTGTTCACTCTTGATTTGAAGGTTGCCGGGTTATAAGAACACGGAAATATAGACGCCGGCAAGGAATTCCATTCCTTGGCAGTGCGCATAAGGAAAGTAGAAGCAAAGCGCTTCGTGCGAATTGGTGGAATATCTACCAAGTAAGGATGGAAACCGGCCGTGCGTCTAAAAGTCCGATGGTAGAATGGGGACGGTGGAATGAGCTCGTGTAGCTCTTGGGCACACTCCCCGAAGTGCAACCTGTAGAATACCGACAGGCTGGCGACTTTCCGCCAATGGGCCAAAGACTGAAGCTTAGCCGTTAGCTTCTTGTCGCCAATCATCCTCCTGGCTCTGCGCTCCACTGAGTCCAGAGCATAGAGCATAGAGCGGATACGGCATAGAGGAAGAATATTTTAACCATTAATGGATTAAGTATTGCGGCTTTACATTTCACGTTTGATTTTAACGCCCTGAAATATCGAAATATTGACTCTGAGTTCTATAAACAAAACTGATTGCCCATATTGTTTTATCAGGAGACTAAAATTACCAAAGCAAAATTACTAGGTACTTAATTTACAAGTGAGACTGCAAGCTTCAATATGGTGTAACTTTAGTTATAATTACATTTTATTAGATTAACCTTTGCAAAATAATTAATTAATATGGAAATAAACCCTATTTTTTTTCTTATCATCGTGAAAACTTAGTTGAATGATCAGATTTGCAAAAAAGTAACAATACAATGTTATCAGGCGTTTTAATATTTTACGTTTGATCAGATACTAGTTCATATTCAAGACAGGCAACATCCACACAACACCACCTACCTCGAGCACTTTTTTTTCATTTTAGTTTAAAACGTCCTACCACGTACTACTATTTATGACTTCTAAATGTAAAATCCAATTTCCCTGACCGCTAAACCTACAAAGCATAAGCATAAGCACAAAGCGATAATTGTAAAAAGCATAATTTTATTTAAGCATAATTAATGCGTGTGGTTTTATGAGGGCTCAAAATGCTTTATTTATGCGTTAGGTATATCTATATGCGGTCAGACAAGTCTAATTTTACGTTTTAAAACTATAAAAAACAGAAGTATGGCAGATTTAATACCTACGCATATAAGTAACTAAAGCATTAAAAAATCATCTACATTCACGATTCGTGAAGCGTTGTATGGTAGATGTCAGCCTTTTTTATTTGCTAGACTTTAGATTGACTGTTACTCGTAATTCCTACTTAAGTAGCAAGAGTAACATAGAAAGATTTTTTTAAAATTTAAATTACGAATATAAAAGAAAAAATTGAAAATCGCGAGTGAATTAACATATTATTTTATAAACTGACAGTTTAAAACTTTGATATACTGGAATACTGTCCATAAATTAGATTTACGATTTGTTACTATGTATATAAACAATAATAATTCAACTACTACTTTAGAACAAAGGAAGAATACTACGTACTCGTCCATACAAAAAAAACATAATGTTTCCCCACTTCTAAATATTTTCTATTCTCCATGATTTTTATTACTACGTTATTGACACAATAAATGACTAGGTTCATAGTCCCCTTTTTAAAATTTGCAATAAATAAATAAAATGAATATTTTTTAAAGCGTAACCTATAAACCTAGAATATAATTATTATGCTGAGCCGATCACCAAAATCAAAGTGATTTGTTCAAAGTTAGTTAATGGGAACCGTTTTCTCCTGACACGGAAATTTCATCAAAAAAGTACCTAGGATCGCAAAGCTCGCAATCCTCTTTAGGTGTTGCGAAACTCTTGGGTGTTTATTCCAAACGATCAAGATTGGATCAATTATTCAAAATATGAGTTACATCGGTTTGAGTCAATGGATAGAGTCAGTCCATGTAAAGTCTGCAGTGGATTTGATAGTCCACGCAGTGCACGTGTTATTTTAAACGTCAAACTTCTATGACTGCGTGTGCTATCAAATCCGCTGCAGACTTTCTTGGACCGACTCTATGTTATTTTTAGAGTACTTATATACGCTACCCCACAAATAAGTTGGTAGGTACTTGAGCACGTATATTTCAGACCTAAATGGCATAAATAGAGTTCAATTGACGTGACCAACATGGTGCCATATGGATAAATAAATAAATAAATAATAAGTCAAGGGCTGTGTCATTAAAATTTACGTGGGAAGAGAAATGAAAGCATTTACACCAAAATTAAACCAAAAATACAAGGTTGTTTACTTACTCTCACTTTATCCTCTGAATGGATGAAATTGAAATAATCAGGTTTTTTTTGAAATCTTGTCCTTACGAAATTTTTGTAAAAGTTCTCCTATAAAATACTGTGGTTGACATATTCAAGTTATCAGTTGGGTTTGTACTTCGACAACTATCACAAAAATACAACCATGTACACAAAGGTAGAAACAATTTTTTTTTAATCACAACTAGCGATTACTCAATAAATATAAGGGATGGAAAGAGTACCGCAAGTTACCTAAAATTACTGGCTAACCTCATTTGTTACTGGTGTTATATTTTACTAATGGCAGGCGTGGCTCACTCCGCGATTTCGTCGCTTTGCTACAGGTAGCTAAAAGTACATCCGTCCCACCCCAATTTTGGGGAAAGCCATAAGCCGCGCGTGGCGCTGTCGCCACCTAGCGGCCATATCTGTGCTGAACGTAACAGACGCGTTTTGTTAGAGAGTGAGTCTTTTGTATACCTAATACTATTATTTATTCTGTGCTAATGGTCTAACTCCGAGCTGCCGACTGACAAGCCATACTCATAGTTTTTAGCCACGGTCACTTGTTAAATTTGACTAAGCCTTTGTTCATTTAACATGTTTTACTTGTTTGCAGATCATCTTTGTCGCCGTTACAGTTACCGTAGCTGCCGCCCAATATCAGCAGCAACACAACCAAGAGCATGGGCATGCGTATTCATCACAGAGCATCGTTTTACACCAGACTCATCATAATCATGGGCACGAACAACACAAGCATGAATACCACGAGCCGGCGCATATAGTGTCCTACCACCAACCCGCCTATATTGAATCTCACCATGCAGTCTCCTCGCAAAACATCCAGCGCCACGACGTGCCCGGCAAGGCGCCCGAAGGCCACCACGACTACTACGCGCACCCTAAATACGAGTTCGAGTACAAGGTGGAGGACCCGCACACCGGCGACAAGAAGTCCCAGCACGAGGCCCGCGACGGCGACCTCGTGAAGGGCTACTACAGCCTGCACGAGGCCGACGGCACTGTCAGGATTGTGCACTATACCGCCGATAAGCATAGCGGGTGAGCTATTTAATGATTTGCTTTTTTTTACGTTTGTCATGTCACAAAATCATTATGTTTGGTAAAAGTTTATCTCAATATTGTTTTTATTGCAATTGAATGTATTTACATATGTGCAGCGCAACTTGCTAGTAAGGTTACCTACTTGTAATGAGACAAATTTTAAAAAATATTATGTATATTAATATGAATGTCACTTCTGTTTCAGGTTCAATGCTGAGGTCAAGCGCGAAGGTCACGCGCAACACGCTGCACCCAAATACCACCATCATTAATTTTAATAATTGTTGATCGACTGTTAAGATCTTGTTGATTTTATACCTCGTAATTTATTGATATAATATGCACATAAATAAAGTACTAAATTGAACAAAAGCTGCTCATTAAATGAAATCGAATTTTACTCCTACAATTCATAAATTTCATCAGTAGCCCTCATTATTAAGGGCATAGTGGAGTGTATGACCGCTTCTCCATACAAACGTAGTTACCATTTTTTTCTGGATTTTGACATTATGGAAATCATTTATACGTAGGTACCTAATAATTATATTAACCATAGCTATGATTGTTTTTTTAATTTTAGAAGAGTTAAGAGTCAAGAAAACCAATTCCCTACATATTTTAAAATCTCCTAACTCTTTAATAGGTAATTTAATAATCGAAAAAAAAAACAAATGGGTATAGCTGTGGATAATAAATTTCAAATTGTACAAAAACTAATTTATACTAACTAGTAGTTCGCCCCGAACGGAGAACTCGCGGTTTGCCAAAAACTAAATAGAGCGATTTAATTGATAATTTTTTTTAAATTAAAACACGAACTTGTTATATATAAGATATTGATTACTATAATTAAATTGACTTGCTACTTAGTCGGCAATGGATTGAAAATTGCGTGCGAATTGGAGCCTTAACTGATAGATTTAAGTCACCACAGAGAATAAAAATAAACTATATCTGTGGTAAGCCGAAATGTTTCACAAAAGTCAAATACCTATATTATGTTTATATTATTTCGTTTTTATCTTGGTAATTATTTAAGAATGGTAAATTTAAGAACAATATTATAAATGTGAAAGCCGAGCCCTTTCATTTGATACCAAATTCGAGCATACTTACTTGCAAATAAGATGACCAGAATAGCAAGACCCCTCGCAGATAGCTTTTCAGCCTTCTAATCTCTTGTATAGCTCAATAACCCCTTGATCGAGCCTGCTCATAATTTAATGACTTAAATGTAATGCCCTCAACTACACGTTTACCCAAATTAATTTAAAGTAGAACAAAACTTTAGTTATTGTCCATCAAATTATTCTCTGAGACTGCTTAAAAACATCGAAATGCCGGGACATGCCCGTAGCCAGCCGCGTGTTCCAAGTTGAACGTAAGGACTTCGCTTCGCTCGCTCGTTCGATAATAAGTATGTGTCTTTCTGTCTGTCTGTTACCTCTTGACACTTAGCTGAACCGATTTAGTTGACATTTGGCATATAGATAGTTTGTTAAGTCTCGCGTAAGGATATAGAATAGATTTTATCCCAGAAACCATCCCGTAATGGTGTAAAAATGGGGGTGAAAACCTAAAAGAGATAACAATAATTTCTTTAAAAAAGGACTAAGTAGAAGACATATCATGAATTTAACTTCCCGTATGAAATGCCTAAAGAATGTTGATGCATTTTTTTAGAATGTTTATGCATTCTATGCAATTAGCCATCCCATTAGGAGGTGAAAAGGGGACGGCAGTTTGTATCCTGGGGATTAATTTTGTACGAAAAGGCGCGTAACCAGCCCGCGCGGTCATCCACTTTCATCTTAAGTTGTAAGTACTTAAATATTTTATGTAGACATATTATATTTTACATACACACACAAATGTCTACAGAAACGTTCTTAAGGGTAAAGCTTAAGGTTCGATATCAATCAAGTTATTAAATTGCGAGAAATATTTAAAAGTCGTCCAAATTTCAAGGTGCTCTACTTCAACTCAGCCTACGGTCAAATTTCTCATCGAGCGACAATAATTAATCACGAAATGGCTCTGTGACCTGTCGACCTTGTCCTGACCAAATAACTATATAAACTGTTCTTCTCATATGTAATGTATCAGTGTGAACTCACTAAACAAACAGCAATGTTCTCCAAAGTAAGTGTTGTGGAATACTGAAGTGACAATTAGGTGTTCAGTGCAGTGAATAAAAGTGTAAAATATGGTGTGACAAATGTTAATTAAGCTTGTAATTATTACAGATACTCGCTTTGTGCGCCTTTGTGGCGGCAGCCCAGGCTGGCCTTATTGCTGAGCCCCACTACTCCCACGCTGGTGCCGTCTCATCTCAAAGCATCGTGCGTCACGATGAGCAGCCCCATCACTCCGCTAAGCTGATCGCCGCCCCCGTCGCCTACCACGCCGCTCCCGCTCCCATCGCCTACCACGCCGCTCCCGCCCCCGTCGCTTACCATGCTGCTCCTGCCCAGGCTCACTACTCCTCTGCCGGTGCTGTGTCCTCCCAGAGCATCGTCCGCCACGACGAGCAGTCCCATCATGGCACCAAGCTGATCGCCGCTCCCGTCGCTAAAGTCGCCGTGGCTGCCCCCATCTCCTACCACGCCGCGCCCGCACACTACGCTGCCAGCCCCGTCCACTACGCCGCCCCTATCGCCAAGGTGCTCGCGCCCGCCCCCAAGCTGATCGTCTCCGCCCACCATCAAGAGGAGGAATACGTAAGTGTATTACAAAATCGAACTTTTCTAACTCTTAACTATGTAAGTTAGTCAGTTTGGGTACACATATTCTTACAAGTTAAATAATAAATATATAATATTTTGTATCGTTTCAGGCTCACCCCAAATACGAGTACTCTTACTCCGTGGCTGATGGACACACCGGCGACAACAAGTCGCAGCACGAGTCCCGCGACGGCGACGCCGTGCACGGCGAGTACTCGCTGCTGGAGGCCGACGGCTCCGTGCGCAAGGTGCAGTACTCCGCCGACGACCACAACGGGTTCAACGCGGTGGTGAGCCACTCCGCGCCCGCGCACGCCGCGCACCACTAACTCCTACAGCAATTGTAGACGTTAGACGTTGACTCGTGATCGTAGACGCTAGGAACCCTGAACTGTAAATAGTCAATAATATTTATTTTTATAAGAATAAAAGCAAATTGTGGAAATATATAACTGTCTGTTATTAAACTCACAATAGAGGACCTTATTAGTCTCAACCAAAAGGGTAGGAACTTATTGTCGGTTATCAATACGGCGCTTAAATTTTAAATCGACCTTACGACAACCGACAATGTGGTGGTAACCTTTTGGTTGACAACGTCACAAATATACTTATGTGTAGCATTATCATCTATATAGGTATTATTAACATCAAGAAATTTCGCAATCAAATGGAAAACTGAATGACCAGCTTTCGAAAAAGTATCTAATACTTATATAGTTTATCTAATACTTATTCTAAAATGGGATACCATGCTATTTAAATATTTAAATCTTTACAAATAAAAATAGTGCCTATTAGATAGTGATGAAAGTGAAGTAAGCTATTAAAATAAAAAGAATGAAAAGTTCGACTATCTCGAGAACCTCGAAATTTTTACTAGACCTAAGTCTATTTTCTGGACCAGCCTAAGTTGCCCCTGTCTGGTTAGAAGGTTGTCCATTTACCGGACAACCTGTATAAGTATTGTATTGATATAATACCTAAATAGATGAATTTTAAGTAGATACTGATTTTGACTTCGTACCTAAATTGAGGAAATTTAAGTACTGATTTTGTTAAAAACATATGCTATTTTCTTAAAAAACCTATTTATGCTATTATAACAACTCACATAAAAAAACCGGCCAAGTGCGAGTCGGACTCGCGGTCCAAGGGTTCCGTATATTACACAATTTTTAACAATCAGTGCCGGATTAAGATATTTTGATGCCCTAAGCATTTCTAGGTGCCCCCTCTCCCTAGGGTCATCAAGATTACATTGATTTTTTGGTAAATTGAGAGAAGTTCATTGCCGCATTACAGCTGAGAATGGAAATCAGTCACATCATTTTATCACGAAAACTGACAGTGCCGCAGCAGTAATATTGCAACAGAGTACCTAATGCTGTTGCAGTCGCCACCCGAATGTCACCTTTATCATAGCTTAGAAAGTAATAGAAACGCGAGCGAAGCGAGCGCGGAAATTTTTCGATATAAAAACGCAATATGATAGACAGTTGTACATTTTTACTTTTAGTATGGAAATCAGTCACATAATTTTATCACGGAAGTTGACAGTACTGCAGCAGTAACGTTGCAACAGAGTAATGTTGCTGCAGTCGCCATCCGAATGTCACCTTTATCATACCTTATAAAGTTATTGAAAACGCGAGCGAGGCGAGCGCGAAAATTTTTCGATATATAATAAACGCAATTTTATTTTTAGTCCCAACCAGGCGCGAATCCAGGATTTCATACAGAGAATGGATGGGACAGTTTTCTATCAGCCTAGCTTCGCATAGGGCTCGACATTTAAGGGTCTCAGCGAGGTTGTTTTCATGCATAAAATATGCAAGAAAGCAGAGCTTGGAATTGAATTGGTGAAGTGTGAGAAAGGCAGTAGGCCCAGCTGCGAAAGAGGAAAGCTTGGATTTGGATCCACGCCCAAGTGTAATTAAGGCAGAAGATCAACTTTGCCGTAAGGCAGAAGGCCTCGCATAAGACCTAACGCCGAACCGCAAAAGAGTGGTGGGTTGAAATCGTATCTATGCATGTAATCACGACACTTCTACTGCTACCGATTGTTCCCCAAAGAATTACGCGCCATTATTTTTGCAAATTAGGTTTTGGACAGTTAAAAAAAATCGTGTGGTAAAAACGATGTGTCTGTCCCTAATTTTAAAATTTGTTCACTTTTTTCAACCTGGCATTTTGTCAAAGTCTTTATTAATTCAACCATTAAAGTCGACGAGTACAAAAAACTTTAAGCTAGCTCTCAATTTAACATTTTTTTTAAACATTATTTTTAATTTGACCTTACAATTACTCATAAGTAGGTAAGACCGTTAAATATTTAAAATGATTATCTTATCAGAAAATTATCACTAGGGCTTGCAATATCGGACGGTTTCCAGTTCCGGAACTGATTTTCGATATTGAGGCTCAATTCCGGAATTCCGGAACTAGTTCCGGAATTAGGGTTAATCATATTTTAATTAGATTTTTTAATAAAAATGAACAAAAAATGTGAAATTCTGATACTTCACGTTTATTAAAGGGGTTCGAAGGGGTTGTATGGGTCTCATAAGTGTTCAGAAGAGAACACTCTACCCTCTGCAACTCAACTCCAAATCCGCACCTTCCCGAAGGCAGAAACGCCGGGTGAACCCTGTTAAGCCAAGCAACATAGTTGGGCGGCGACCAACGCGGATGGGGGGCAGGTAGGATCACCTCTTCCATCCCTACCTGTACAATAGAACCATAGAACAACCGGAATAAACAAATTTCAAGAAATCACATACATCAACAGTAACACTTTATATAAAAAAAAAAAAAAGAAAAAGAAATAGCAGCCACCAGCCATCTAACCAAAAATAGATACCAATAAGCCTGTGCAGAAGGACGTGGGACCCCACTGCACCAACTTAAGTCCCAAGAAAAATCAACATGCAAAGTCTATCGAAAGTAATAACGAGTGAGCAATGTGATCCGGCCAGCACCCGGCGTCACTTGGGTTCCGGGCCCAGTGATGTTAAATATGTTACCGAGGAAGAAGAAGCAAATCCGAAATCTATGAAGTTAAAACTTGCCAGACGGAAGAATGAAAGCATAAAATTAGCGACCTGGAATGTAAGAAGCCTCAAAAAAGCAGGTAAATTAGAGAACACAATACAAGAAATGACAAGGCTGAAGCTCGATATATTAGGGCTCAGTGAAATTAAGTATCCGGATAATGGTACTATAATTACAGACGAGGCTACTTTATACTACTCGGGGAACCCGGCATCTGATAAAAACCACCACCATGGCGTCGGAATCCTGGTTAAAAAGGAGCTTACAAAATATATCACCAACTTCCTGCCCTTTTCAGAAAGATGCATGCTTCTACAAATCAGTGGTCAACCTTTCAACATCAGCTTAATACAGGCGTATGCACCGACCGCAGATAAGGATGATGAGACAATAGAGGAGTTTTATAGACAGCTAGAGGAAATTACTAGAAGTATAAAGTCGCAAGATATAGTAATCATATTAGGAGATTTTAACGCTAAGGTCGGGAAAGGATCAGTGGGAAAGGTGGTAGGAGAATTCGGCCTGGGAAATAGAAATGTTAGAGGGGACAGGTTAATACAGTTTTGTGAGGAAAAAGAACTTGTGATTGCAAACACATGGTACCAACACCCACCGCGACGACTATACACGTGGACCTCGCCAAAAGATAACTCGGAACAAATTGTTAAAATAGACTATATACTGGTACCCACAAGATTCAGAAACGCTGTTATTAATGTTAAGACATATCCTGGAGCAGATGTAGGATCTGACCACAACCCTGTAGTAGCTAAATTCAAGTTTAAATTAAAACAATTAAAGAAACCAGCACGCAGTAGAGTTAACTTTGATCTGTCTAAGCTTAAAAATGAAGATACGAAGAATAAAGCCAAAGGGTACTTAAATAATGAAATATACAAAATAGTATCTACCGATTCGCAATTTAACATTGAACAAGAAGTCGAATCTAAATGGGAAAAATTGAAGAGTATAATTTTGAACACCGCTAAAACACAACTTGGGTACTCTAAAAAACCTGAACATACTAATGAATGGATCACGGAAGATATACTTAATTTAATGAAAGAAAGAAAAGAATATAAATATACAAATAAGAGTAAATATAAAGAACTGGATAACATAATTAGAAACAAAATAAGGAAAGAAAGAGATACATATCTAAGAAATAAGTGCGATGAAATTGAAAAGCTCGATGCCAAACATGATAGTCTTAACCTATACAAAAAAATTAAAGACTTCACAAAAACTAACAGAAAAAATATTATTAGTAAACTATATGACGATCAACATAATTTAGTTATAGATAGAGATGAACAGGGCAGAACGTGGGAACAATACATAGAAAAGCTATTTTATGACAACAGAACGGATATTCGCAGGGACACTACCGCTAACGACGCTGTGGAAGGTCCGCCAATAATAAAATCGGAAGTTTTGAAGGCCATTCACAACCTAAAAGATGGAAAAGCAGTGGGGCCCGATGGTATATTTGCCGAATTACTCAAATTGCTCGATGATAGTAATGTAATGGTGATGGTTAGATTGCTTAATTTAATATACGACACCGGAATAATTCCTAACGACTGGCTAAAATCTACTTTCCTACCTCTTCCAAAAAAGCCCAATGCTAAGTACTGTAGTGACTATAGACTAATTAGCTTAATGAGTCATGCACTTAAAATTCTACTAAAGATAATACACCAAAGAATCTACAACAGAATTGACAATAACATTAGCTCTACGCAGTTTGGTTTTCGCAACGGTCTTGGGACTAGGGAAGCATTAGTGTCTATTCAGGTACTGATACAAAAATGTATTGAACACAAGAAAAACATCTACGTATGCTTCATCGACTTTGAAAAAGCGTTCGACAACGTCAAACATGATAAATTAATTCAACTATTAGAACGTACTGACATAGACGAAAAAGACAAACGAATACTGAAGAACTTATACTGGAACCAAACAGCTAACATAAAGGTAGGGCAAAAACATCATAAAGACCTAAATATTCTAAAAGGAGTGCGACAAGGATGCATTCTGTCTCCAGCTCTGTTTAATTTATACTCGGAATATATATTTCAAGAAGCCTTGGAAGAAGTAGACATAGGAATCAAAATTAATGGTACAATCATAAACAATCTAAGATACGCAGACGACACAGCAATAATAGCCAATAATATGAATGAGCTAAGTTATTTATTAACACTACTAAATTCAAAATTTGAACAATACGGATTAAAAATTAATATATCTAAGACTAAATATATGATAATTAGTAAAAAGCATGAAAATGATGAACCCCTGAATGTAAATGGAAAACCAGTGGAAAGAGTCACCAAATATAAATACTTGGGATGCTGGCTCAATGAGAAATGGGACCCAGAAATGGAGATCCGCATAAGAATAGAAATGGCCCGGAGTGCCTTCATAAAAATGAAAAAAATATACATAAATAAAGATATAAATTTAAACCTGAGATGGAGACTAGTTAAATGTTTTGTATTGCCAATTCTGATGTATGGAGTAGAAGCATGGACCCTAAATAAATCTTTAATCAACAAATTAGATGCCTTTGAAATGTGGATATACAGGAGAATGCTAAGAATATCGTGGGTAGATAAAATATCAAATAAAATAGTATTAGACAGAATGAAAAAGACAAAGGAAGTCGTATTGACAATAAAAAGAAGGAAAACAGCATATTTTGGACATATCTACAGGAACACCAAATATGCGTTACTAAAAACTATTATTGAGGGAAAAATTGATGGAAAAAGAGGTAGAGGAAGACCCAGAACATCATGGTGCAATAATATAAGGAGTTGAACCGGTATTACGGACGCTACCACTCTGGGCAGAGTGGCGAAACATAGAGAGGACTTTCGCATGGTGATCGCCGACATCCGTTAGGATATGGCACGTTGAAGAAGAAAAAGAACGTTTATTAAAGAAAGTATTATTTTAGTGGAATTTAATTTGTGGTATTATTAATCGAAAAGTATTAATAAATTAAGTAGTGTCGTGTTTGCACCTCTTATTTTAGCACCTTATTATATTTGGAGAAACTATTAATGCTGGCAAACCATTTAATATCTAGTTTTATATAATCTTTAAATATAGGTAGGCCTCGTAGACCACTTAGACCTTATTGGCTTTGTTTACGGAGATGAAGGTCCTGATGGGGTTCCGATCTCGGTAAGGGCATTTATTGTGTTAAGGTATAACGATTACTTGTTCCTGAGTTAAGGTTGTTTTTTTATGTATTAAAGTAATTATCTATTCAGCTACTTATACCTATTACCTTTATGCATTGCCGACTAGTGCTCAAACCGCAAGCCTTATTGAAATTAAACCAAATGGGCTAAATTATTTCATTAGCGCTTCAGAATATAAATGATGTGCTGCTGCTGCTGCTACACTACAGAATCCGAAATCTTTCATTGAGGAAATTTCTTTCTGAATTGAGAATAAAATATCTAAATATTTATAAATTTACATAAAATTCAAAGGTTTCGCGTAGTTTGGATTCTAAACAAGTAAATGTATGGTGGCTTTGCTTCAAAAGTAAATATTGATGGTTAAGTTAATGAGGCATGTTAATAATGCATGCTGCTAGAGTTCAGACTTGTCAGCCACGGCTAATAACACCAGCATAGTGTAGTTTCTTGGCACTTTTCAATAGAAAATCTAATAAAAGTACTTAAATCCAATTCCGGAATTTTCGATATTCACTGGTCTCAATTCCGGAATTGTAATATCGGAAAATTTATCCGAGATTCCGGATTTTCGAAATTCCGGAATTCCGGAATGCAAGCCCTAATTATCACCAATTACTCTAAGAAAACTACTACTCTAAGTAATCCGGCACTGTTAACAATGTATTTTTAGGGTTCCGTACCTCAAAAGGAAAAAACGGAACCCTCATAGGATCACTCGTGCATCTGTCTGTCCGTCTGTCCGTCTGTCACAGCCAATTTGCTCCGAAACTACCGCACCAATTAAGTTGAAATTTGGTACACATATGTAAGTCTGTGACCCAAAGACGGATATGTAACGTCAACAAATGAATTTTAAACATAGGGGCTACTTTTGGGGGGTAAACAATAAAATTAAAAAACAAAGTTTTGAAAACTATATACTGTTACATATCAAACGAAAGAGCTCATTTTGAGAATCTCAAATATATTTTTCTTATAAATTTACAAAAAAAAGTTTAGAAGTTATTCAAGAAAATAGACAAAAAATGACCATTCCCCCCCCCCCTCTATCTCCGAAACTACTGGGTCTAAAATTCTGGAAAAAATACACAAAATAGTCCTTTACCTAAAGATGACAGGAAAACCTATTAAAAATCTAGAGTCAAGCGTGAGTCGGATTTAAGAACAAAAATGCGGTTAACGTTTTTTTAGGGACACAGCCGCAATGGTTTAAGTGAAACGTGATGTAGACAGCTATTGCAAAGGCCCTAGGCCGATATCGGCATAAGGCCGAAGGCCCGAAGCGTCCCAAAGAGGCGTGCCTAAGAGGCGTGCCTTTAGCTTCAAGCGTGAGTCGGACTGAAGACAAAAAATGCAACTAGGCTGTATCTGGCACATAGCCGCAATGGTACTTGTAGTACAGTCAACAGCAGAAGTTGCTAAGCGGGCGAGGCGTTCAAAATGACCTTGACATGCTCTTATTGTCTTAACTATAAAGTCGCGTCCAGATCATTTAAAACCACTCGCCCGCTTAGCAACTTCTGCTGCTGACTGTACTGATTGATTAGGTTACTATTGTTACGTGTTTTAAAAAGCACTAGGTATACAGGGCGGCTAAAAAATAAACTAAGTGTATTCCTGCAACGTGCAACCTGCAGCCAACGTGCAACCTGCAGCCAACGTGCAACCCTGAAATCGCGAAGAATAATTTGGCTGTTTCATACATTTTGGCTGGTCCGTTTCTATGGGAGGATACTTCTTTTTTCGCGATTTCTGGGTTGGTCCCATACTAAAAGTTGCTCAGTATAATCCCAAAATCTCCCTGGCTACGGAAATACACTTATTTTTTGGCCACCCTACCACCATTGCGATTCGTGGATTTCGAATACCTACGTATTATCTCTCTAAGGCCTTCGAAGTTGTAGGAAGCGCGAAGCGCGACCCGTCGGACGCTCGAGTTTTCAGCTCTACGCATTTGGACACTTGTACTATTGTTCGGCATTTAATCTTCAGAGATATAGAGATATTGTAAGCCACCACGCCAGAAAACTTCATGTTAGATCTGGTTTTTGATTGACCCATTCGGGTTTTACAAGACGTTTCACTCACGTCACGTTTCACGTACAAAAAAAAATGTTGAAAATTGTGTGATGTACGGAACCCTTGAAACGCGAGTCCGACTCGCACTTGACCAGTTTTTTATGTGAAACGTGAGTGAAATCTCTTTAAAAAATCCGTAGGGGTCGGATCAAAAACTGTAGTTAAGGCCGACTCACGCTTGACTGTACATTTCTAATAGGTTTTCCTGTCATCTATAGGTATAGACCTATTTTATATATTTTTTTCAAAATTTTAGACTTAGTAGTTTCGGAGATAAGGGGGGGGAAAGGTCATTTTTTGCCTATTTTCTTGAATAACTTCTAAACAGTTTATTCGAAAATTATAAAAGAAATATATTTGAGATCCTTACAATAAGCTCTTTTATTTAATATGTAACATGATATAGTTTGAAAAATTTAATTTTTTCATTTTCTCATTTACCCCCCAAAAGTGGCCCCCATGTTTAAAATTAATTTTTTTACGTTACATGTCCGTATTTGGGTCACAAACTTACATATTTGTACCAAATTTCAACTTAATTGGTCCAGTAGTTCCGGAGAAAATCGGCTGTGACAGACGGACAGACAGACAGACAGACGCACGAGTGATCCTACAAGGGTTCCATTTTTCTTTCGTTTTGAGGTACGGAACCCTAAAAACAAGGTATGTAGGTTTTAGCTTGTAGCTGAGCTTTCAAAGTTATACAATTTAGTTGAACTTTTGATTTTTAACCGACATCGTGTGTTCCACTGTAGCATCAAAACTACAGTGCTGAAATTTTGACGGATGAATGAGGTATGAAATGATTCATTTTTAGGACGTGGGTGACTTTATATTGTAATATTTTGTAATCAACTTTGAAAGAGGAGGTGGTATTTTGACGAAATAAATAGTAGTCGGGTTTAAGTTTTCCACACGTTTTGATTGTTAAACTTGTAATTTGCTCATATAAACAATAAGAAGACATTTTTATATTTCAACAATTTGCTTTTATTATTATAAAAATAAATATTATTGACTATTTACAGTTCAGGGTTCCTAGCGTCTACAATCACGAGTCAACGTCTAACGTCTACAATAGGTGTAGGAGTTAGTGGTGCGCGGGCGCGGAGTGGCTCACCACCGCGTTGAACCCGTTGTGGTCGTCGGCGGAGTACTGCACCTTGCGCACGGAGCCGTCGGCCTCCAGCAGCGAGTACTCGCCGTGCACGGCGTCGCCGTCGCGGGACTCGTGCTGGGACTTGTTGTCGCCGGTGTGTCCATCAGCCACGGAGTAAGAGTACTCGTATTGAGGGTGGGCCTAAAAGAAAAAAAAATATAGCACCGTCTCTCGTACTTCGCCTGATTATTCTTAAGTTGTGAAATTTTTCAATCTTAATTATGATTTCAATCATACCAATACAGAATCATTTATTTAGCAATCAATAGATATGTATTAAGGGATTTATTCCCTAATAATTTGACTGCTTCATTTTCATAATATCTTTTTCTGAATCTGAATAAAGATTTGCTTACATGAGTCCATCGTGGCATTTTTTTGTTTTAATTTGTAATTCTATTTTAAAATAGTATGTCATTATGATGCAAACACTTACGTATTCCTCCTCTTGATGATGGGCAGACACGATCAGCTTGGGGGCGGGCGCGAGCACCTTGGCGATGGGGGCGGCGTAGTGGACGGGGCTGGCAGCGTAGTGTGCGGGCGCGGCGTGGTAGGAGATGGGGGCAGCCACGGCGACTTTAGCGACGGGAGCGGCGATCAGCTTGGTGCCATGATGGGACTGCTCGTCGTGGCGGACGATGCTTTGGGAGGACACAGCACCGGCAGAGGAGTAGTGAGCCTGGGCAGGAGCAGCGTGGTAAGCGACGGGGGCGGGAGCGGCGTGGTAGGCGATGGGAGCGGGAGCGGCGTGGTAGGCGACGGGGGCGGCGATCAGCTTGGCAGAGTGACTGGGCTGCTCATCGTGACGCACAATGCTTTGAGATGAGACGGCACCAGCGTGGGCGTAGTGGGGCTCGGCAATAAGGCCAGCCTGGGCTGCCGCCACAAACGCGCACAAAGCGAGGATCTAAAACAAAAATAATTATTTAGTGCAATCCATACGGTTTATCCTCTTTAACTGTGAACACTAAAACTTTTCCTATTTTTTTTTTTCACTTTATAATGACTTACTTTGGAGAACATATTGTTTGTTGACTAGTGATCAACTGATGCATTGGATGTGTAACGTGTGCCTTTTATAGTGCTCAGATTTGGGCGGGACAAGGTCGCCGGGTCGCAGTGTGGTACGATATTTACTGTGGGTCAAATATGTATAACAAACTTTCTTAGTGCTGTAGGTACAGATTACTTAAAGGTTAAAGTTGCATGATCAGCAACACATATATGGCCACTTCATTATCCTTGATTCTACTTTAGCACTTAAATATCTGATTTCTGACAGCCCACCACTGGGCACTGCTTAATATAATAGGTAACATGATAATAAGTAATTATTCACAGGCTTATTTACAATCGCTTCATTATGTACATTTTGATTTACTGAGAGCCATATTCGAACTTTTGAAATCCGATTGGAAACTGATTTGGTATTATTATTATTGCATCTCTCATTCTCTCGTTTTAATTTTTGTTAACAAATATTAAAACACATTGATATTCTTAAAGTTCCAATGGTTCCAAAATATAGCTAAGTTATTCCATACTTACCTACTTCACTCATTTACATCCAATTTTTTATACTGTAACATGTCTATGAATATAAATATTTTGAATGCATTTACCTAATGACTAATGAGATTCTAAATATTTAAATAAACAAACTGACAACATTAGATGAGAACACTAATGTTGTGTTTGATTCCGTTACCTTTTGTTACAGTATATAGGGAAAATACTTTAGTAAATAGTCTATATAATGATATACAAAATGTGGGTGATGCTATAATTATAAACGAAACGTTTACTTTTGTAAATAAGTCAAGTCAGAGTCATAATGTCATTACAATGAGACGATCATTATACTTTAATTACAAGAAATTTTAAATCAGCCTGTTCGATCTTTATAACATAACTTCTTTATTACATTCTCGTTTATAACATGAATTCCCATTTTACAAGCAAGTTGACAACATTATCAAAACAACATTAACGCATCTTCGATAAGATGCCTCAAGTCACGACCTTTGAGGTTATCGACCTACTCGTAGTCTCGTAACGATGAATGAAGATGAGTCACTTGAACGCATCAATGAAATCCACTATCATCCGTTACTCAATTCGTTAATAACTGCGTCGTATTAGTAGGTATTTTTCAAACATTGGAGTTGAAATATCTTTTTTCTGTTATAAGTATTATTTAAAAAACTGATTCAGACTTTATTCCAATTCTATTATGTAAGTATTTCATTATTTAATAGTATTTTAGTATTAATAGTAATTAGTAGTTACTAGTAGTAATACTTAGTACCTAGTAGCTATTATTATTTGTCTGAGTTTTTCAATACTTACTTAAGAGTTCGTCCATAAACATGTCGAGCTTATTATTAGTATTATTACTCGTCACGCTACTGTTCATACGCTTCAGGCGGCCTAGCCAAGATGACAATCGCTTGCGCTTCGCTATCGAATCGCTTTGTGTCTCTCTATCACTCTTCCATATTCGTGTGACAGTGACAGTTGAGTTTCATTCGCTACGGGGTGTTAGAGATTGGCATGTTGTCTACGGGGCCAGTTCCATCGAAGCATAGGTACATATTTCCTTTTTCTGGTATTTTGTTACTGCATGCGCCTATCTTTAAATCTAATCATAATCACATTAAAGACGCCATTACAAAACGACAATGATTACCATGTAATTACAATTGGGTTAAATCTTTATCTCTGTCAATTACTCGGTTGACAGAGTAATACATCTATCAGTTTTGAAGCCATCAATAACATAATGACAGGTAAGTAGAGCGTTGCGTCGAATTTTGGGCCCGGTTGTAAGGTCAGGGATAACCGCATAGTTGACCGGCTCGCAATATTATAACACATTATTGTATTCATGCGTTAAGCGCTGTAAGTCATAAGATTTTAGTGTTACAAAGGTGATGCATTTGCATATGTGCGTCCGCGCGCACACAGACTTGTAATCTCTCTCTTCCCATCATTCTCAATCGACCCCATTTCATTTGGGGTCGGCTCTCCTCGTCAATCTTCGCCATAATCTTCGGCTCGCGCGACGCGGTTACTTGTAATGTAATACAAATACCAGTAATAATCAGAGCCGGTTGTTTTACTCAAGTACTTGCATGTATCTCATACATGCAAACGTTTTCTTATTCTCTGATTGAGTTGAAATTATTTAGTGTTTTTGGTAAAAATACGAGGAGCTCTTAGACGAAATAATAATCTTCGAGTTCCATCATTTGAAATGTCTCGAGGAATTAAGAGACATAATTAACAACAATAAGTGATAAAGCTATAAGGGCTTCTAAAAAATCTTCCATTTAATTTTAAATTGTCAGTCACCAGTAGGTTTAATTTCTAAGAACTGTTAATGAATTGTTGCAATAAAACAATATACCGGGTGTGGCCTGTAACATAAGCAAAAAAAATTACTATAGGCTGTACTCCTCATACTGATCAACATTTAATCAGCTTTATAAATCACGTTTAAAAATAACTTGTGGTTTGATTTTTAATACACTTTAAAGTTTATTATAAGACGCAATGTATTGCGAATTTTGTTAGGTTTAAGGCGTGACAAGCAACGTCAATCACAATGACAATATGGCGTGGCCATGGCGATATGGCGTCCATTGAAGATAATATTTATTTTGTATGAAAAATAGGGAGTCTAAATAGATACTTCATAATTTTTAAAAGTTGTTGAACAAAAGTGTCACCGTTTGAGGAGTACAGTCTATTTTTTTAATTATTTGCTCGTGTTACAGGCCACAATTGCGCTAATTGTCACACGCCACATTCTCACAACTTACACCGTATAGCATGCAACGCCTCGGGCACTGGCCTCCGCGCGAGTGTCAACAACTTACCTCCCACACAGTGCGGATTGAATTTGAAATACCTACCTAATCTCAGATTAATTTACTTTCGTCAGAATAATGTAAATCACGCATTGTGTAAAAATTGCACACGGGGGTCTAGGTACTATACTTTAACATTGGCGCATAAAGGATGACTCACACTAATGGCACCTCTACACGATGGGCCAACGCCGGCCACTCCAAGGGACGCATTTATGCGTTAGAGGGAGCAAGTGATATTGCTATCTCATTCTGCCGCATGGCTGCGTCCCTTAGAGTGGCCGGCGTTGGCACATCGTGTAGAGGAGCCATAATAGATATGTAATTTTCTATGACGGCTGATCGGTGATCACGTGGCGCTTTCCATAGAAAACGAAGCGCCGGAAGCTCTGGCCCGGGCCCGGGCCCGGTCTAGCGTGAGTCATCCTTAATGTCCTTTAGGCGATTCTTGCTGTTACTGGTACCTGCGATGTTGAAATATAGACCTCATTTACACAGGTAATGCGTGCGAAAAAAATTATACCTACTTACGACCACAAATCAATTCACAGATAGGTAAGTAAATACATAGTTTAATAAGATGTAGGTGATTATATTTACTGATTATTCCTAGAGATATCCATTTATAGTCGAATGAAGATGCTTCGATGGTCGGGAGGGGTTACCAGGCTTGATAAAGTCAGAAAAGAACACATACGTGGAACCTTCAAGGTAACCCCCATCCCCGAAAAACTACAGGAATGTCGTCTGCGGTGGTACGGACATGTCATGCGCAGGGATGATGACTATGTGATGAAGAGAGCGCTATACCTGCTGGAAAAAGAAAGAGGTAGAGGCCGGCCCCCAACGACATGGTGGACCAGCATGACCAGCCTATTAAAGAAGGAGGAGCTTCCTAATCCGACAACCCTAGACACAATGTCATGGCGCAGAAAAATAAGGAGAGCCGACCCCACCTAATGTGGGAATGAGCAAAGAAGAAGAAGATCCATTTATAGTCGATGCAAAAAACATCTACTCTCTCGACTAATAAAATCTCGTTGTCCACCTACAAGGGCTCACAGTTTAAGTATGGAATTAGATCATTGCTATTAAATTGCGCAACGGGACTTAATCGCGTATATAAATTTAAAGATTTACCTCCGACGTTTCGAGGACGGCGTTGTCCCCGTGGTCTCGGACGAGGCTGGCTAAAGTTGACATCAACATCTTCTAGCCGCGCGAGTTTCTCGAACTACTCGCACATAATAATGTTTAATAATCGTGAAAGTTTAAATCAGTGTAGATCAGTGCTTTTTTGTTATTCAATAAAAGGTAAAAATTTGGTTTTTATATTAGAAACCTATTGCAGAAAATAATAAACTGATCAGAAGCAGTATACATAAAAACTGCGTGCACGGAAATAAGTGGACAATAATTTAACTTATTTCCCATAATAACAGCATAACATTGTCCCGTCACACTTGTGGACAATTGCAAGGAAGTTATACACACTGATGTCATCTCATTTATCCAAAACAAATCCTTTACTTGGTAAGTTACAAACGTTGAGTCGAGTTAGTCAACTCGCAATCGCAACAACCAATGTATATCCATCAACTGATTCCATTTGAATCGAAAAAAACGGGTGAAAGGTCCGGAGCCCATCGGCTTTGTTACAGGAGTCACTCACCGGAGGCAAGCAAATAATTGCTCTACGTATAACAAAAATAGTTATATAACATGTGATTTCTCTCTGTGATTAAACTACGTGCCTATAAATAAGTGTACCACATTGCATCCGGACACAAACACTTCCGAGTGGTCCGCGGACGAATAGCGAGATGTTTTTCAAAGTGAGTTTTAGTGAAACCGTTAGTTATTAACACAAAATAAAGCATCAAAGCATTACCAACACATTAAATATTATTATCTGTTACAGATTAATATATATGTAATTACCTTAATTACTTTATGTTCTGGAGCTCCACCTTTATATCCACAAGCAGAATCTAATGAAGCTACTTATTCACATAGTTTCATAAGGGAAGATGTCCCCTTATCTTATAACTACAGTGCGATACATCATTACACTCCAAAGAAGTCAGAAGACACTTATAAAAAACATGAGGATACAGTGAAGAGGAATGAAGAATTTCCAAAGAGGGAGGAGGTATCATATCACGTTCATTCAGCGAATAACTCACCGTTGAAGCCGCTGAGTGACGGAGCAATCCAATTTGCTCCAATTCCTCAACCTTCAAATCCAGAAGAAAACATGTATCCGACAACGCCCTTCTTGTATACTTCAATTGTTTCTAACCCAGCGACTGAATACGGAAAAAGTGAACTTACTGAAAATTCCGCCCAATCAATCTTGCACCTGGAACCAAAACGTATAACCGACGAACCTAAGAACATAAGTCCTAGTACTTATAGGCCACATATAAACCCTGATGTAAAAATGTTGCATTCCCATCATTCGCATCTTCGGCCAAAGTTCTCCAAGACTTTGCCAACAACAGCATCGACACCAAATTTCGAAATGGTAATAATGCAGGCTAATTCAAATGAATAAAACGGAAAATATTTTCTTTCCAAAAATTAATTTGATTTTATTTTTTCATGTATGTATAGGCTGACTTGCACCATTTGGCGATTTTCCATCAACTTCAGCAGCAACTGGAGACGCAGCCCACTGCGACTGCGACTTTACCGACTCTTTCAACTGAGAATCCGATATTTTCTCATGTACTTAACCTTGGCGTCAGTGTTCTACCAAAGTGAGTTAAATTTATACTTCTAATGTTATGTTAACAAAACTAAAACCGGTAGCACGTTTCTATGGTCTTCGAGTGAGCAACGAAGACCTCATCATATTATCTACTTTTGACATTCTTGATACTATCCTACAGCTGAATTTTCGATATTTTAGTACTTAGAATATCATGATTAACTAAATTCACGACATCTATCTACGATTATCCGAACAAAATATTATCTCCGTTAATTCACTACAATTTTATTTAGGCCCACTTGCACCATTCCACTAAACCGAGGTTAACCGGTTAAACCTGGCGTTACCATGGTTAATAGTACAATTTGACACTAGGTTAACGGTTTACCCGCTTAATCTCGGGTAAGTGGAATGGTGCAAGTAGATTATCTACTGGAGACAACTAAAAAATACTTTTGAAATGGTTATTCTAATTTGGCTCAATAGGATCTGATATTTAAAAAGTGCAATGAATGAATGAATGTTGTATGACCTAGGGAAATGTTTGTAGGACTTTTGAATTTGGAACTTTCTTTTATATCTACATGGTGTGTCTGACCTTGGGGCTTTAAATCCAGGGCTTGATTTTACTCGCTAAACTGAGCTACTTTTATGGGACCAACCCTAAAATCGGGGAATTTTTTTTTTGGCTTTCCCTTAGAAAACGTCGACATCTGATCAGCCAAAATGTATGAAAAAGTAAAAAAAAACGGGATTTTGGGGTTGGTGCCATAATAAAAGTAGCTCAGTTTAGCGAGAAGAATCGAGCCCTGGATTTAAAGTCCCATGGTCAGACACACACTGTATAATTATGAGTTCAAAACTATAATTTGATTTGTATTTGTGCAAGTACGCGGGGATTTATAAGGCTAGAACGCGTACGAGTATGACAAGATTCCAATAAATCAATGTATTTAATCTGTCCACGATTATCCTAACAAAATATTTGCTCTATCAAATTATGTGTTATAAATTTTGACTTTTAGAGACATCACAGATATTTTTGAATAAAACATTGACTAAATTTTATGTAAATATTACTATAAGTTTATAGGACTAAAACAAACTATACCTCGTTTTCATCATCATCATCATCTCAGCCATAAGACGTCCACTGCTGAACAAAGGCCTCCCCCTTGGACCTCCATTCGTACCGGTTGGAAGCGACCCGCTTTGAGCGTCTTCCGGCGGCCTTAACAAGGTCGTCCGTCCATCTTGTGGGTGGACGTCCTACGCTGCGCTTGCTAGTCCGTGGTCTCCACTCGAGCACTTTTCAACCCCATCGGCCATTTTCTCTGCGCGCAATGTGGCCTGCCCATCGCCACTTCAGCTTGCTAATCCGGTGGGCTATGTTGGTGACTTTAGTTCGTTTACGGATCTCCTCATTTCTGATTCGATCACGCAGAGAAACTCCGAGCATAGCCCTCTCCATAGCTCCTTGAGCGACTTTGAATCTTGAGATGATGCCTCGTTTTAACTTGTTTAATTAAAATTGAATTATTTTGTTTCAGACAAGGCTTCCCCTTCAACTCAATGCACGAGCTAAGCAGAAATACGCCATTCCAACCGATTCCGCGTATAGCTTATCATACCAAGTTTAATGTCGGATCGGAGAAGATGGGAAGACCCGAAGTGCACACACACTATCCCTTGACTAATACGAATAAGCATTTAAGGTTCAAGCCAAATGTACAATATGTCAGAAGTAATTAATTTTACATATAAGATTAATAATATTGGGTTATTTAATTTATTGTTAAGTATGTTTGTTTACGTTATTTGTGATTAAGTTATTTAAATTCAAGATTTCTTATTATAATAAAATTAACTAAAACCTCAAATATTGTATCATTGATTGACCTAATACTTATATTCACTTCTGGGGGACACATGCCATACATGTCATGCTCAGATATTTCTGAACACCTTGGCCGCTCCGATCTATCTGATGGCGACTGTACACACAATACAATTAAATTGGTACAGTCAGCAGCAGTAGTAACTAAGCAGAATAACACGTTCAGAATGATCTACACAGAACCTTATTCTCTTGACATTGAGTCCGTGTGTAGATCATTTTGAGCATTCGGCCCGCGTAACTACTTCTGCTGCTGACTGTACTACATATATTGCACACCTGACACACCTCAATACAAGAAAATAATAAATAGAAGAGGTACTTACAGAGGAGCAACTCAAGCAGAGGTATCCACAAGAGGCGGTCTAATTTCTAAAAGGCGATCTTTTCCAAACAATCTTTAGATAACGGTGATTAGTAAATTATTGTCATGTGAATACAAATGTTATATTTATATACATAAATACTTATGCCTATGCCATTCCAAAAAAATGACTAATGATTATAACTATTTAAAGTATGGTACCTATTAATCTACCGCCATCAATCTGATCCGATCCGGACATAATTTTTTTCAATAAATTGTTATGACGCATGAGTCACTTCATTAAATATTAATGTCCTAACCAAGTATAAGTAACTAAGATAGTGCAATACTCTAAATAACCATAGCCTGATTATTAAATCATTATTATAAATATTTAATGTAGTTATTCAATGCTATAAAGCTTGGAGGATATAACCAACGGAGACGCCATGTCTAAAATTTTCGGTACAAAATAGTCTGCCGTTTTTTGCGGGGGAGGGGCACATCAAATGTATAGGTACGTCATGTCAGATAAACGTCAGTCCATACATATGGTTGACATGAGGTTGACCATTAGCCGCCTATTTTCGACAGAGGGGAACGCCTGTTAATGGCGGCTCCATTGTTAATTACTCCGAGCTATAAAGTATTACCATCTACAATATAAAGTATTAACATGTACTTACAACATTAAAGAAGTTAAGAATACTATAAAAAATAGATAAATCAAATATTTTAATAACCGCAAAAATACAGAAATTTTAGTAACCGTAGGTAGTATTTAAAACATTTCATTTGATTCCGGACCAGATGATGTAATTTTATTAGGGATGTACCGACTAGTCGCCGACTAGTCGGGAAAGCCGACTATCCGGCCACATTTGTAGTCGGCGATTAGTCGGCGACTAGTCGGCAAAAATGGCCGATTAGTCGGCACTTTGTTAGTGAAAGAAAAACAGAAAAAAAGAAACCGAAACAGTCAATATTTACCATATGTTTTATGTCTATTTTACCAAAATACCTATTCAGGGTGCGATCCTGAGCTGCTGAGCTGAGGGTCCGTACCTCAAAAGGAAAAAACGGAACCCTTATAGGATCACTCGTGCGTCTGTCTGTCTGTCTGTCTGTCCGTCTGTCACAGCCTATTTTTTCCGAAACTACTGGACCAATAAAGTTGAAATTTGGTACACATATGTAAGTTTGTGACCCAAAGACGGACATGTAACGTAAACAAATGAATTTAAACCATGGAGGCCACTTTTGGGGGGTAAATGAGAAAATTAAATAATAAAGTTTTTCAAACTATATCATGTTACATATCAAATGCAAGAGCTCAATGTGAGAATTTCAAATATATTTTTTTTATAATTTTAGAATTTACAGTTTAGAAGTAATTCAAGAAAATAGGCAATAAATTACCATTCCCCCCCTTTATTTTCGAAACTACTGGGTCTAAAATTTTGAAAAAAATACATAAAATAGGTCTTTACCTATAGATGACAGGAAAACCTATTAGAAATATGTAGTCAAGCGTGAGTCGGAATAATTACTTAGTTTTTGATCCGACCCCTTCGGGTTTTTTAAAGGCAATTCACTCGTGTTTCACATATAAAAAATACATTGTCAAAAAAGAAGTAATGTACGGAACCCTCGAAACGCGAGTCCGACTCGCACTTGACCGGTTTTTTTTAATGGTGGAGCCATGGGGAACTATTAATGTTATTGCAAAATTTAGAGACTTATAAACAGGGCACGTTACTCGTAAAGACGCTGACCAGGGGATAGATTCTTAACTGGCGACTACGTACGAGAAAAAGAGCCTTGGAAATACCTCCTACAAGTTGTACCTACTGACGGTCTGCTCAGGATCGCAAAATAAAAGAAAGACAGAAATTGAACAACGATTTTTGTGATAGGTCTTTGAACCTGTAGAGAACACCTTTTAGCCAAGCTAATATATGAATAGCGCAACCAAAAGAGCAAAACTATTGTTTTTCACCTGAACTTATTCGAAACTAATGATCTGGCCGACTAGCCGACTAGTCGGCCGACTAATCGGCCATTCGAGCGCCGATTAGTCGGCTAGTCGGCTAGTCGGCCAAATCAATAGTCGGTACATCACTAAATTTTATGCTAACTCAGTATTAAATCCCGTTTTATGACAATATTTTTTTATTTATTTAAGCCATTTAATTCCTTAATAAAAATAATATACATATTTTATTTATTAAATTAAATATTAATACATTATTAAATTAAATTAAATATTATCAAACTAATCTACATGCAAGTTTAAATTGTAAAATTCTATTCAATAATTTAGTTTGTATTATTAAGGACCTCTTGACGAGTAAAGGCCTCCTCCATTTTACTCCACATTTCCCTGTCTTGGGCTATTGTTACCCAGTCGTCGCTGGCAAACTTTTTTAGGTCTTCTGTCCATCTTCCCAGTGGGTGGCCTGACCTTCTTTTACCGGGAGGTCCCGCCCATGTAGTGACTCTCTTAGTCCATCTATCGTTGTTCATTCATGCCACGTGACCCGCCCACTTCCATTTTAGTTTCTTGCAATGTGATAGAGCGTCGAATGAAAATAATGATATCAGCAAATATTGACCGAGGTTGAAAGAACAAACGCGTTCATTTGCCATCTTTAGATAACGAAATAAGCATTTCGGTTAGTCTCGGTTAATACCTATTATCTCTTTCATTACTAATAAGACAAGCAAACAAGTTACAGGTCTTCCCCTTTTCTCAATCATGAGTTATTGTTTGGGTAAAGTACCCGAGTTTCCTTAAACTAGGGTATAAAAACTTGGCAATAAATTTTAATACTCAGTTCATCCCAAGCATTTGAGAAGCACTCAAGATGTTTAAAATAACTGTCGTATTAGGAGCTCTTCTAATTGTGTTTGTTGTCGAATCAACCAGTCAAAGGATAATTCTACCTACATATAGACCACTGTATCGTCCTACTCTTAAACCGATTATACCCAATATTATACTTCCGATATACCGGCCACCACGGCGAGACCCGAATCTACTTCGCTATGCCAGAGCAGCAGATGATACAACGCCGTCAGAAACCGTTATTCCAAATCTTGCATCCTTACATAATGTGAAATCCAGTGATTCAATTGTGCCAGATACCCACCAGCAACAGTATCGAGAAATTAGCCATCGAAGCGCTCGCAGCGTTGATTCACCCGACGCCAAGCGAGGTGGAGGCAGTCCCAAGACATCTGGCAGCAGGGACAATGGTCCACCACACCCGGACTACAACAGACGCAATGCAAGGGATATAAAACTTCCTGGACTTCTGAATACTCATCAACCAAAGTCTATCTTCCCGCGTCCTAGCATCCCAGGACCAGTTACGCGTACTCCTATATTAGCGAGGACAGCGCGCGATATTCAAATCCCTGAAATAAAGAAACCAACACATCGAGATGTAATCATTCCAAACTGGAATCCTCATGTCAAAAGTAACCCCTGGGATAGTCTTGGCGGTAGACGTCATAGAAGAAGTCTAGACGTTACAGAAGAGATAATAGATAACAATGCGTACGAAGCTCACTCGCGTCTGAGGAGGAGTCCAAAAAAGAAACCTCGCCGTGTTGTGATTATAATAATTCGTAAAAAGAAACATTAAGAAAACAATATCAATACGACTTTTCTGTATTTACATACAGAGTATACTTACATAGCCAAATAAATGCATCATTAACAATGTCTTGAGTTATTGTACAATTATTGAAATTTATTAACCCTTGTAGTTAGTGAACATAAGTAACTTTCAGTTTGGTTTCAATAGTGTACTTACTCTTTTTAATTGCGGTTATGGAAGCCTACGCTCAATATAGCCCGAGATTTTCTAGTCCGTTATGTTTTTAACTAGACAGCTTCTTTATGCTTGCAAAAGTAATTCTTTCTGACAACAATGTTTAAAAAATATCAGTCAGTCGTATATGATAGAATGAACTGACCTGGGGCAAGGTCAACTTCTACTCACACACGTCTAATAATCGTTCTAGTAATCCAACCGGGTTACTTTTATTCATAGTATAAAATAGGCGAGAACAATTTGAAATTTATCATTCACTGTTCATACACGACAGAGAAAACTATCAAAATGTTCTTCAAAGTAAGTACAAGACTTATGTATGAGTCCTGTGACTAAGTGTTACAAAAATTAATTTATATAATGTTCTACCTTTGAACGACGAAGTTTTGATATTATTGTTTCAATTACAGTTAGTGGCCCTTTGTGCGTTCGTGACGGTTTCCCAGGCTGGTCTCTTGCCTGAGCCCCACTACTCCCACGCCGAAGCCGTCTCATCCCAAAGCATCGTGCGTCACGATGAACAGCCCCATCACTCCGCCAAGTTGATTGCTGCTCCCGTCGCCAAGCTGGCTGTCGCCGCCCCCGTCGCCTACCACGCCGCCCCCGCTCCCGTCGTCTACCACCACGCTGCTCCGGCTCCCGTCGCCTACCACGCTGCTCCCGCCGTCCACTACGCCGCCCCCATTGCTAAAGTTGTCGCTCACCACGAGGAAGAAATCGTAAGTTTTGCACGTGCAAAAATAAATTATCAACATGAAAGGTCAAATTGTCCATGTATTTAATTATATTGCTTGTACTTTGCCTTATTGTAGATATTATAGCAAAAAACTAAAAACTGCAGAAATAATCAATAAACAATTCGGAAATAATGATGATAAGGTTCTGATTATTTTTCTAAGTAGGTAACAAATGTACGTTTTAAGTAAATATTGTAATTTATTGATATTTAATATATTTTACTTTTACAGGCGTACCCCAAATACGAGTACACTTACTCGGTGGCTGACGGCCACACCGGAGACAACAAGTCCCAGCAGGAGACCCGCGACGGAGATGTCGTGAAGGGCTCTTACTCCTTCCACGAGGCTGACGGCTCCATACGCACCGTTGAGTACACCGCTGACGACCACCACGGCTTCAACGCGGTGGTGCACAACACCGCCCCCACGCACGCGCCCGCCGTCCTCAAGGCCGCTCCCGTCCTTGTCAAGGCTGCGCCCGTCTACTACCACCACTAAACTGTTATTTTGATATAGGAAATGTTATTTATTGTAAATATAGATACTTGCGAGTGATAAACGAACAAAGTGTTTTTAAGGAAAATCCCTTTTAATACTTACCTCTACCTACCCAAAATCAATAATGTTTATTATTCATTTTTATGAAGGTAGAAAAACAAAGAAACATATAAACTTTGGGCTTAAAAAATGGTTTACAATAGGTGGACATCATGGAAAAGCCACTAATAACATAACTTAGTACAGAATACGTATCTCTTCATTCTATTCTTTTTTATTTTCTTTTTTTGGACTGCCCAAGTTTTGTGCCGTTTGAGCCAGCTCATTGCTTAATAAAAAGTATGTATTATTTTATTTGCAGTAGCCACAATTTCCACCCTGCGTGATAACTCAATAACTAGTTGTTTTTAATGATAATCGGCTCGATTCGAACTTTAAGATACGTCGTTAATAGATCTACAAATGCCTCTTAAAGTTCGAATCGGGCAGCTGGCCGTCTTCACTCCTGCGCATCCTGATTGACACGTTCAGTTGTAGAACAATATCGCTAAAATCTATATATATTATGTTCCAATGTAAATATTATAGAGTTAATAGATATTGCTATAAGGAGGTATAAAGGACTACCTAATTCAAAGGGAACATGAAATTATTTAAACTGATCTTATCGCGTATAAATATACTAAAATACATCCCGATATGGCACAAGTACTGCTTATAGCTGGTTTGTTAGTGCACGACACCTTGCATTTTGTGACTATGCGCTGAAACTTGGCATAGTTGATTCTTAGCTGGTCATGAGTAGATACAGACCGGGAGCCGTCGAGAGCCACCTCTCATTTAGTGGGGGAAGTTCGACGCTGCGGTGCTTCACGTGAAGCAATATTTCTCTAAAACTATACCTATTAGGACATATAATATATAATTTTCGGATAAATTGAGGAGGAGGAATCTATTTTTAGAACAAAAACAATGCACTTTCTAACAAAAAAGTAATAAAGTACTTAGAAAAGACTAAAACACGTATAATTACCGATTTTTTTAAAGTGAAGCAGGAATCTAAAAAACAAAAATACAGTCGTAAAGCTACACTTATTACGTTTAAAAGATATAAAGTTTATTATAAAAATCTGTTGATAAATTGGAGATAAAAAAAATTATATTAAGCGTGGGTCAGAGTAATCTCGTATTAAGATGGGAAAGTTACTTATAATTTGTTTTTTTTTTAGTTTTTCGTAAATAACTCGTAAACGGTAGCCCACAGCAAAAAAATATCTTTTACGTAAATAATCTGTTTCAAATTTCTTATACAATAAGTGCCATTTGTTTCGCTAGGATCACTATTAAAAAAATATTGTAGGGAGAAAATAAATTCTAAAGTCCCCTTTTATAGTCATTAATAAATAACTCGGAAACGATGGCCAATAGCAAAAAATGAAATTTACATAAAATTTCCCATAAAAAATGTTATTCAAACTTTTTCGCTAGGGTCAATATTAACAACGATATTAAAGAGAGAAAATAAATTCTAAGGCCCCCTTTTTAAATAGTACTAGTTTGTTTAAGTTTGTGAAATCAAGAAGAATTCGTTGTGTACCTACAATACAAGCAGCTACAAGTCACCAAAAATATATGTATGTAGTTGCAATTTGGCATGTGTAAATCAATCATGCCTACAAAGTGATAAAATATTAACTACAAAAAGAAAATGATAGGAGCCCACCCCAATTCGTAAAGTGGGGATACCTATTTTTCGCTTCAATCCAATGGTGTGGATTGCCTTTTAATACGAATTGGGGTGTTCACTGTTCAATAATCATTTTTTGACAAAGTGAATACTTTCGGAAATAATTAGCCATAAAGAAAAAAAATGTGTGTGTCTGTGTTCCTTCTATCTCTTAAACCATGGTTCTAAAAATAAGATGAAAAATCTTAAAAGTAAAACTAAACGTATACTTTCGAAAATCAGTTAAACCCTTTTAGAGCTATATATAAAGAAAAAAATGTGTGTCTGTGTTCCTTCTATCTCTTAAACCATGATTCTAAAAATAAGATTAAAAATCTTAAAAGTAATATACTAAACGTATACTTTCGAAAATCAGTTAAACCCTTTATAACAGAAACTCTTTCCATCTCAGAGAAAGACTGTCCAAAGCCCTCCGACCTCTCTTTTGCTTGTTATGTGCACATTATACTTAGGTATATGATACTAGTTTACTAATAGCCCCGTTCGAGACCTATTATGACGGACGGTTAACTACGGAAGCCTACATACTGAGCATGGACCAAACACGCTTTTGGCGGTTTTTTTTAATCTTAGGCCAAACTCGGAACTGAGGGTAAGTTCGCAAATTGCGGGCATCTTTCTCTGACACTCTAATTACGCCTTCATAGGAGTAAAAGAGAAAGATGCCCGCAATTTGCGAACTTCGGTTCGCGGTAGGCCCTCTGTTCATTAATTCTATCTTGTATTGTTGAGTAACAAATGTCAATTTAAATAACATTTTAGGGGTGGTTTTTAGGTAGGTATACATAAAACAACCTTATTTTGTTTATCATTCGCAAGAATCTATATTTACAATAAATCAATGATGATGAAGAATCTATATTTACAATAAATAATATTTCCTATATCAAAATAACAGTTTAGTGGTGGTAGTAGACGGGCGCAGCTTTGACAAGGACGGGAGCGGCCTTGAGGACGGCGGGCGCGTGCGTGGGGGCGGTGTTGTGCACCACCGCGTTGAAGCCGTGGTGGTCGTCAGCGGAGTACTCCACGGTGCGGATGGAGCCGTCAGCCTCGTGGAAGGAGTAGGAGCCCTTCACGACATCTCCGTCGCGGGTCTCCTGCTGGGACTTGTTGTCGCCGGTGTGGCCGTCAGCCACGGAGTAAGTGTACTCGTATTTGGGGTATTCCTGTAATAATATGTAAAAATATTAGATTACGCCATAATGAAATTATATAAAGTACATTTGCATTTATAAAGATCATGATCTATTCTAAATGTTTAACCTTAGTAAAGTAACTTACGATTTCTTCCTCGTGGTGAGCGACAGCTTTAGCGATGGGGGCAGCATAGTGGACGGCGGGAGCAGCGTGGTAGGCGACGGGAGCCGGAGCAGCGTGGTGGTAGACAACGGCAGCGGGGGCGGCGTGGTAGGCGACGGGGGCGGCGACAGCCAGCTTGGCGACGGGAGCGGCAATCAACTTGGCGGAGTGATGGGGCTGTTCATCGTGACGCACGATGCTTTGGGATGAGACGGCTTCGGCGTGGGAGTAGTGGGGCTCAGGCAAGAGACCAGCCTGGGAAACCGCCACGAACGCGCAAAGAGCTACGATCTGCGAAAAAAAGGCAATTTTAAAATTCTTTATATGTGACCTGAATTCACTAATATAAAAAAAAAACATGTAGGCGTATTACATGAATAAATTAATAATGACTAAGTTATTTTTTGTCATTGCATGAATGTATGAGAGTCCGAGTAAGGTGACACTCGTACTTAATATAAAATAAGAACGACATTTTGAAATTGAAACAGGCTCCATTATTATTTTAATTTACTAATGACATGCTGATATTTACATTATAATGTCCACTTACTTTGGAGAACATTTTGCTACTTTCTCTGTAGTGTATGAAGTATGAATGATAACTTGTTATTAAGCTAAAGCGTTTTATACTTATTAATAGAAACTAGTTTTGAACTGTCACTACTGATTGACCTTGCCCCGTGTCAAAGTGCCGCAGGAGCTAATTAATGTATTTGAAATAAAGGAATTAGAGAATTACTTTAACAAGTTGCTGTGTCAGTAAATTCTCAGATCAAAATCAGTAAAAAGCGAAATCAAGGAAATAAAATTTATACTTAAATTTACAAATGTAGTAGGTACGGCGCGTGTGACACATGTCTTCTGTAATAATAGGTGCAAGTGCATGGGACCAACCCTAAAATCCGTGAAATTTTTTGGCTTTTCCATAGAAAACGTCGACATCTGATCAGCCAAAATGTATGAAAAAGTAAATTTTTTATTCCGGATATCGGGGTTGGTGCCATAATAAAAGTAGCTCAGTTTAGCGAGTAGAATCGAGCCCTGGATTTAATGCCCCATGGTCAGTAACACCCTGTATATTACTGTGTACAAAACATTATTTTATATACAGTCCCGTACTCTAATGAGTATTTCCATAGAATTCCAACTCTGGCCATGTCACTAACGAGTATATTGGTAATTTATCAATGGCCTTATCTATTGTTAAAAACTTTTTTTAAGTTAAAAGTTTTTTTAGTAGGTACCTAAAAGTGTTAAATCACTAACCGCTCTTCATAAAACATGATTTGTATCTAGAGCAGTAACACCGTATGTGAGATGTCGCCCGCGGCAAGGTCGGCTGTGCCAAAAACTTGTCTTACTACTTACTCCACTCTAGTATACCAAGACACGTACAACAGTTTGTAAGTATAAAACATGTATTCATTGCTTGCAATTTATCATTTACAATTTGAACGTATCAAAATCAATATGTTCTCCAAAGTAAGTAATATAAAGTACTCAAGTTAATCTTTGAATAGGTCAGGTACCTATGCCAAAATGTGAACTTACTGATTTTATTTTTCATACACAGATCGTAGCCCTTTGCGCCTTCGCGGCTGTAGCCCAGGCCGGTCTCCTGGTTGAGCCGCACTACTCCTCGGCCGCCGCGGTCTCCTCACAGAGCATCGTGCGCCACGACCAGCCCCAGCTGGCCCACAAGCTGGTGTCTGCCCCCGTCGCCTACCACGCCGCTCCCGCTCACGTCGCCTACCACGCCGCTCCCGCTCCCGTGACCTACCACGCTGCTCCAGCCCCCATCGCCTACCATGCTGCGCCTACCGCTGTTCACTACGCCGCCCCTATCGCTAAAGTTGTTGCCCACCACGAAGAAGAAATTGTAAGTTGCCATAAAAAAAACCTAAGTAAAAATTAATGTTCCTTCCTTTTCAACATCAAAAACATAAATTTAACAAAACATTGACTTTCCAGGCTCACCCCAAATACGAGTACACTTACTCCGTGGCTGACGGCCACACCGGCGACAACAAGTCCCAGCAGGAGACCCGCGACGGAGATGTCGTGAAGGGCTCTTACTCTTTCCACGAGGCTGACGGCTCCATCCGCACCGTGGAGTACTCCGCTGACGACCACCACGGCTTCAACGCGGTGGTGCACAACACCGCCCCCACGCACGCGCCCGCCGTCCTCAAGGCCGCTCCCGTCCTTGTCAAGGCTGCGCCCGTCTACGCCGCTCCCACTTACTACCACCACTAAGCTACACAGTAAAATTGAAACCAAAGAAGACAGAGTTGAAGCAGGAGTGCTAGTTGAATAACTATTTATTTATTTTATGCAATACATGAAAAGTGTCAAAAATTAAATATGCATATTATTTTATTTCCTATTCCAACAATATTCCGTAAAAGTAAAAAATTCTGTTGAATCTTAAGGACAGCTTAAAGGATGACTCACGTTAGACCGGGCCGTGGCTCGGCCGGAGCTACCGAAGCTTCATTTTCTATAAAAACATCCGGACGCCTGCTTAATAAAACAGTAGGTATGCAATTTTATTTCTGACCGACGGTGACTCACCCTCACAAGTTGGGCCCCCACAAAAAGCGACATCTAGGATGGCTCAAGGGCAACATCGGTGTGACCGCTCACATCGATGTTGCCTCAGGGGTTTCGAGAGGCGGCGGCGCTTTCTACCCAGTGGCTGTTAACAGCCACTCTACCAACTCGCGTCTTATGCATTGTATTCCACTTCCACCCCTGGAGCTTACAGTTCTCCACTCTGGCCGGACGGCTAAGACAAGCCAGAGACAGAATCCTGTCCCACCAACCCTCCTTGCGGGTAACAGAACTCCCCAAGAGCACTCGGGTACGTGAGGTCACTAATTCCCAACAGCTCGCCACAAGCAATTTTATAATAATTACTTATACGTATCTTTGCATTAGATTTATATTTAAGCATCTCTAATTATTTATTTTCCATGCAAATATTTCTTTTGTCCCGATGCTTCTCTTACCCCACCTAACGTCATCTCCTTTCTTACATAAAAATAGCAATAATATAATTATATTTTTGCAATATTTATAAGGTCGAGTAGGTAATTATAAAACATGAATTCACATTGGCACAAAGATACATTTTGCGGCACATGACAGACCACTACCTATACGCGGCGGCGGGCGTCCTAGCGGGATATGTGGGAAACACATAACGAGGTCACTGAAAAATTCTCCCAATCCCTCTAGCACGTGAAAGTGGTCCTTTCTAAGCTTACGCGGATATGTAATTAATATTGATTTTTAAATTTTTGAGCTACGAAATTGTATTTTAACCCTTAAACAGGCCTGACGCATTCTTTACTTTTGATTACTGATTCGGGTAGCTAATAGCATTAAGAGAAAAGTAATTTCTTGTTTTATTTTTATTATCATTAATTCAATAAAAAAACCCTGGTGGTTTTTATATGCCCACTGCCCGTTACAAATGGTGCTACGTGGTACAATATGGCCACTGCCTTGTTAGCTATAGAGAGTAGTTTTAAGGGTAAGTCGTGTGGATGTCACATTTTTACTTGTGTCACAAAATACACTTACTGCCAGCACTTGCTTGGCTCACGCGGATGTCGTGGCTCGTAAAATTAACCTTTGAATAAATATTTAATTTAAAAGCCAAAGAAAAATATGTTATTTTTGTACTATGAGGGTTCATTCATAGTCATAAATCTTACCCTTAAATGACATGTAAACTCCTTGCAGCCACAGTGCAGTGGCCACTTAGATACCACTTCAACGTGCCCCAGACGGGCAAAGGATTCATACAAACCACAAACTTTTAGAGCGAATATTTTATCAGAAAACAATAACTAAGAATAATTATGACTTTATCTAATAATCTACCATAAAAATACAAAACAAAATACTTACAGTAATTTTTTCGGCGTAGCGAACTTATACAGCGGGAAAAACATACAAAAACTGCCATTTGTTGTCGATTTGAACTTGACAACTAAATTGTCAAAGAAATTTGTTTGGACACCTGTCATTTTTTTACGTTCCGATATCACCCACTTAATAGACTTTACGGCAATGACATTTTGCGGTCGTTGTATTTACTCAGCTCGCCAAAAAAAAAATCATTTGCTATATGGTACTTATAGATACACAACCTGTTTAAGGATTAAAATCGTTTTTAGCGTACCGTACCAAAAGGGTAAAAAGTTATAAACGGGACCATATTACTAAGAGTCCACTGTTCGTCCGTCTGTCTGTCACCACTAAAAAGTACGGAACCCTCGGTGAGCGAATCCGACTCGCACTGGTCCGGTTTAATTTAAGGCTGCTATTTAACTGATCACCAGATTTAATAAAATTTAATACCAATAAAATCTACTTTACCACCCTAAAATAATGAATGATCACCAAAATTATAACACCATTTTAATGTGAAATGATTACCAATTTTAATACATTTTACTATCCTATTAAAGGAAATGACACCAAATTAATCATTATTAACCCAAAAATTGTAAATAATTACCAAATTTCAAACCCCAATTTAATGTCAATTGATAACCAAATTTTTACATCGTGCTATCCTATTAAATAAAATGACACCAAAATAATCATTGTAAACCCAAAAATAGTAAATGACCACCAAAATTAGAACTCCATTTTAATGTAAAATTATAACCAAATTTTATATTTTGCTATCCTATTAAAGCAAAGCAAAATTTTCTAGTAGCATTTCGTTTCTGTATGGGTTGCAGTTCAAACCTAACCTAACCCACTTTTCTAGTAACATTTCGTTTCTGTAAGGTTCGCAGTTCAAACCTAACCTAACCCACTTTTCTAGTAGCATTTCTTATCTGGAAGGGTCGCAGTTCAAACCTAACCTAACCCACTTTTCTAGTAGAATTTCGTTTCTGTGTAGGTCGGAGTTCAAACCTAACCTAACCCACTTTTCTAGTAGCATTTCGTTTCCGTAAGGGTCACAGTTCAAACCTAACCTAACCCACTTTTCTAGTAGCATTTCGTTTCTGTAAGGGTCGCAGTTCAAACCTAACCTAACCCACTTTTCTAGTAGCATTTCTTTTCTGTAAGGGTCGCAGTTCAAACCTAACCTAACCCACTTTTCTAGTAGCAATTCGTTTCTGTAAGGGTCGCAGTGTTAACCTAGCCCACTTTACTGATAGCAGTACAAACCTAACCTAACATACTTTTCTAGTAGCATATCAGTATGCCTACCTAAGTTATGCGGTGCGGGGTACGGGGGTTGAGCGGGAGGGGCTAGTAATTTTGGCATCATTTTACTTTATTTGGTAATATGTATAATTTTTTTGGTATCATAGTGGTTTATTTAGGTGAAAATATCGCATTTATTTGGTCTTCAAGATTTGGTGATCATTAATGATTTTTGGTAATCATTCAATATATTTGGTATTCGAATACAATTTGAAGTGCAGTCGTAATTAAAATGGTGGTACATTTGTAATTTTAGGCCTTATTTTTTTGGTGTTCAGTTTTTTTTTTTGGTAAGCATGATTTTTTTATTTAGGGTACCAAAGTATTTTTTGGTGGTCATTATATTTGTAGCCTTAATTTAATAAGTTACAAAGTTGAATTTAAGGTGTGTGCGGTGTAGATGCAAGTGAGGATGTGTAGTTAGACGCCCTGTTTAATTGCTGCTGTAGAGGATGCTACATCTGTTTATCTATTACCTAGTTGTGAATGACGTGACCGACCGGTATGGCACAGGAGAGCGAACTTAAATCCGGAAATCGTTGCGTACAGAAAATTAATCCATATTTGCCAATAGCTTTTCAACTGAGAAAAGAACTGTATATCCACATGTATCACTTTTTGTGTGAAGTTAATATTTACATACATTAAGGATGTCTAGTTAATGATTGATTGACCTATATCTTCTTTCAATTCCCAAGTCGAGAGCATTACACAATTAAGAAATCCAAAATATCCTACTTGGCGATTGTCGGGTTCAGAAACGGCATCGCTCGCAACTTACATGTAAATTTCAAGTATGATAACATCCTAAGTGGCATTCGGATTTCAATTCATATATTCTTGCTCAGTTTAGGAAGGACTGATTGAATGGCTTACTTATTTCAAAACACTTAGAAAACGTGTTGCGAGACGTATCTAAATCCCGATCAACACATCGATAGATATCTACATATCTCGTTAGCAAAGTAGTAAGCCACTTGTGTAAGTTATGTGACAAATAATGCAATTAACTGATGGGGACCTTAATACATTTTCAAGTTAATATGTGTAGTTGACACAAATCATAAGGTAAGAATAGACGCCATACACAGCAACGTAGGTAGTTCAGATATTAAATATTAGGTACCTACAGTTTTTTAAACTCCATAGTTTTAACAACAATACAAATGTGCTAAACTACATTGAAATTATTATTTCATTAAAATAAGGGAAGACTATGCTATATTAATCATGGATTATTTAAAAAAACATGATATTAGGTACCTAAATTATTGGGAAAGAAATAAAATCAGCATAATATTTACTTTATGTCATTTTTAATGTATTGCATGAAATAAATAAATCAATAGTCAACAACTAACTGCTGCCAGTTTTCCTCTTTGGTATAAATTTCAACGTGTAACTTAGTGGTGGTAGTAGGCGGGAGTGGCATAGACGGGAGCGGCCTTGACCACGACCGGGGCTTGCGTGGGGGCGGTGTTGTGCACCACCGCGTTGAAGCCGTGGTGGTCGTCAGCGGAGTACTCCACGGTACGGATGGAGCCGTCAGCCTCGTGGAAGGAGTAAGAGCCCTTCACGACATCTCCGTCGCGGGTCTCCTGCTGGGACTTGTTGTCGCCGGTGTGGCCGTCAGCCACGGAGTAAGTGTACTCGTATTTGGGGTGAGCCTGGAAAGTCAATATTTTGTAAAATATATGTTTAATAGGTTTTTAATGGTCAATAAAATAATACGGAGGAACATTAGTATGTAGTACCAGGCGTGGCTCACTCCGCGATTTCATCGCTTTGCTACAGGTAGCTAAAAGTACATCCGTTCGACCCCAATTTTGAGGTTTGCCATAAGCTGCGCGTGGCGGCCATATCTGTGCTGATCGTGACAGACGCGTTTTGTTAGAGAGTGAGTCTTCTGTACCTAGTACTATTAATTATTCTTAGGTAGTACTTAAATTTCTTGTAAAGGCATCTTACAATTTCTTCCTCCTGGTGGGCAACAACTTTGGCGACGGGGGCGGCGTAATGAATACCGGCAGGAGCAGTATGGTAGGCGATGGGGGCGGGAGCGGCGTGGTAGGTTACGGGGGCGGGAGCGGCGTGGTAGGCGACGTGAGCGGGAGCGGCCTGGTAGGCGACGGGGGCAGCCACCAGCTTGTGGGCCAGCTGGGGCTGGTCGTGGCGCACGATGCTCTGCGAAGAGACGGCGGCGGCCGAGGAGTAGTGCGGCTCAACCAGGAGACCGGCCTGGGCTACTGCCGCGAAGGCGCACAAAGCGACGATCTAGAACAGTGGCAGTCTTTGTTAATCACTTCATATTTAAGAATTTAATTTAATATTTATTTCTGTATTTATGATTAAACTTACTTCGGAGAACATAATTGATTGTTTTACTATTATGACTGATTAGTAAATGATGCTTGTCTAGAGTTGAATTCTGGTTTTATACTTGTTGTAAAATGAACATAGCGTAACGTAACCTTGCTGCGGGTCAAATGTGCCATGCGTGTAGGTTCAAATTTATAAGTATAACTTTCATTGGAGACATATTTGATAGTCGCTTATTCTATTCTATTCGTACTCGTAAAAGGTAGGTTCAGTAATGAAATTACGCGAGAAGAAGAGCTAAGTATAAACTTCAGTAGTATTTCTTCAGGGTACTTTAAATTCAGTTAAAAATAACATTATTTATGGAATGGCGCTTAATTATCAGAATGGTACATATATACAAACAAACCCATTTAAAACAAAAGGTTAGGTTAGGTTATAGGTTAGGTAGGTATTAGGTTAGGTTAGGTATTAGGTTAGCTTTAGGTAGGTATATTTAAAAAAAACCAGAAAAAACACGTATTAAGAAAAAACAGTTCTCGAGAGCAACGTATAATTTTCAGAGCACGAGAAATGATAAATAAAATTATAATTAAGGCAAATAAGTACCTATTATGAAACAGGTTTACCAATTCTAACCATGCAACTGCCATGAAAAAAAATTATTGAGTTTTCGCAAAGTAGCTCTATTGAGTCTGTCGAATCTGCGTAATGTGACAGACCTGCAACTGCGGAACGCGGAACCAAATACTGAGCAAAGCTCGAAATGATCTTCGCTGGTTTTTTAACCGTTTCACTGATCACCATTCAATTGTGACATAAACTACCTATATTAGTAGGGAGGATGACATGTCGAACTTTTGAATGAACTATACGTAAGCTCGCACCTCTGGCCGGAGGCAAGGTCGCATTACAACCTGATTGGGAATGCTTGCACAGTGGATAGCAAGTAAGTATAAAATCAGATTACAATACGACACAGACATCATTCAGACTTTAGACGTTGAAGCTAAACCAAGCATGTTTTCCAAAGTGAGTATAGCAATACCCAATAAATAAATAAATGCATATTAGTGATATAAATAAATATAACGTATATGTACTCAAATAATAACCTCGTTTTCAGATCGTTGCCCTTTGCGCCTTCGCGGCTGTAGCCCAGGCCGGTCTCCTGGTTAAGCCGCACTACTCCTCGGCCGCCGCCGTCTCCTCGCAGAGCATCGTGCGTCACGACCAGCCCCAGCTGGCCCACAAGCTGGTGGCTGCCCCCGTCGCCTACCACGCCGCTCCCGCTCACGTCGCCTACCACGCCGCTCCTGCTCCCGTCACGTACCACGCTGCCCCCTCCCCCATCGCCTACCACGCTGCTCCCGCTGCCGTCCACTATTCTTCCCCTATCGCTAAAGTAGTAGCCCATCATGAGGAAGAAATCGTAAGTTATGGCGAAAACAAAATACAATATTTTACGTGTCCTGTGTAAGTCGCATCATATTTACCAAACATTGGTTTGCAGGCTCACCCCAAATACGAGTACACTTACTCCGTGGCTGACGGCCACACCGGCGACAACAAGTCCCAGCAGGAGACCCGCGACGGAGATGTCGTGAAGGGCTCTTACTCCTTCCACGAGGCTGACGGCTCCATCCGCACCGTGGAGTACTCCGCTGACGACCACCACGGCTTCAACGCGGTGGTGCACAACACCGCCCCCACGCACGCGCCCGCCGTCCTCAAGGCCGCTCCAGTCGTCTACTCCGCTCCCGCTTACTACCACCACTAATATATTTAGAGAAATTGTTACCAAAGATCATAGAGAGAAACTGGCGCTAAATGTTTAATAGTAATTTATTTATTTCATGCAATACATAAAAAGTGTCATAAATTAAATATGCATATTATTTTTTCCCAAACAAGTACACGTTTGTCTCCAGGGGTAGGTATATTTACCAAAAACCCATTTATAAGAAAATTCGTTATTATGCAGATAATTGAAATTAATTAAATAAATAAACATTTCAGTATTAGTAACACTACTATTTTTAGTAGCAAATGGGATATATTTGTGACTAAACCAGTGATTAAATTTTCAGAGGGTTTATTACTGAAGGCAACTTTTTTTTGACAAATGAATGCAAGTATAAATAAAAAAATTGAGAACTCCTTGACAAATATTTCCGGGTTTCAGTTATAAAACTTGAAACATAGATAATTTCTCTTGAGGTTTAAACTAAAAAGGCCAAAAGACACAGAAGTTTTGATAAAAGACAAAGAAGAATCTACAGATCTGCGAATGCCCACATTGCCTACCACAAAAATGGGCTTAGGGTTGTCACTTACGACTAAATTACCCAACTTCGCAAGTAAAAGAAAGTTATGTGGATAAGTAAGAGCGGGATTTAATCAAAAGTGACTACCCTAACACTTCTGCAAATGCTGTAAGTACATACAAGTCGCATACCTAAGTAATGCGACTTGTATGGAAAAGTGCAAAAACGACTATTAGGTAACATTGCCCACCCATTTTGTACCTCCGCCCCGCCACTGACCAAATCCCTTAACACGACCCCCTATCACTCAACCTTATATTCAAAAAACAAAACATTATCATTATAAACAATCATCATCATCAGGTCCGACAAGTCCACTTCATCAATTTCGTGGTTTTCGAGAGAAAATGCACAACCAGACATGTGCCTTTAAAAAATGAAGAGCTCCCTTAATGCCTCTCGGATGCCATCACCAGAACAGCACCAGATTAATATGGGATCGCATTAAAAGTAATTCCTTTTGAACGAAACAAGAATTATTCATATCGGACCACGGGTCTCGGGGTAATCGTTGGACATACCATATTCTTACCAAACCGTACCTGCTTTTCTGGCAACCGTTCGTCTTTCTGGAGTTCGCAGTTCTAACTTAATTTGTGTTTTTGGCAACAAAAGTTCATCTTATGTGTTGCTCGTAGTTCTAACCTAACCTGCTTTTCTGGCAACAGTTCATCTTTGTGAATGTCGCAGTTCTAACCTAACCTATACTTTTAAGGCATCACTACATTTTTGTAAAGGTCGCAGGTCTAATCCACCCTCACCCACATTATGAGAATGGTTCGATTTTGTGAAGATCGCAGTTCAAGCCTAACCTAATCTGCTTTTATGACAAAACTCTGGTTTTGTGGCAAATGCCAAATGAGTATGATGGCCATTGACCATTAGATACATTTGATTAAAGATAGTCCGAATCGTGGATAATGTTGTTACACATTAAATTTATTACCACACAATAATTTTGACTAAACATTACATTGGATAAAAAGTAATTTGTTTGACAAAACATTGTTATTAAACATTTTTAGTCAAAATAATTTTTTTGACCATTTGGCAAAAAAACAGTTGGTTTACTAAAGTTTAGGTACTTAATTATTCTTTGGGAAAGGTTAATTTGCTAAATTCAAATCTGACAAATAAGTACATGGGAAAAATTTAATTGCCAAATAAGCATAAGCAGTACGAAAATGTTTATTTATTTGTATTCTGCCTCTTTCGTACTAACGAAATGTTCTTATACACAATTCAATTAAGTATCTTTAAGCCTATAAGCATCATTCCAACCCTGTGTGGAATTCTATATTCAATCTGATGGAACCTTGAAAAGCATTTATTAATATAAATTACTACACATAAACAGACTATTAGACATAAAAAGGAATACAAAACTAAAACTACAATCAAAATAACTAAAACTAAAAATACCTATCAAAATTTGGTGCCCTCGGGAGGGTGCCATCTGATTGAATAAAAAACCTTATTAAAGCAAGCAGTTTTCAGAACTCAATATAGACTACCCATTACGTCAGGAAAGATGACGGCACATTTTGCAAATCACGAGGCGAACAACTAGTGTTAAAATCGACAACGGTATACATGAATTATTTTTGCTATAGTAACTCCGCCTGCGGCTTTTAATAATCCATGTATGGGTGTTATATTTTCACGACTAAACGATTGTAGGTATCTAGGTATATAGATACTTATGTCGGAAACTGGACCTGGCTGGTCTGCCGGCTGGACAGGCTCGTCGCTCATCCTTCTGGCGGATTATATTCTCTTTGCGGGTGGGGTTAATATCAGGCGAATTAATTAAACACGGATTACGTACGCGGCGTAACATTGTGTGGCGTACGGTATGCCACACAATGTTTATTCCGTAACACACAAACAAACAAACTTAAGGATAAATCAACAATAATCACAAATTAATGAAATTAGTGGCAGACATGTTCAGTCCACCGATTTGTCAACCAATTTTCTGTTTCTTAATGAAAAACAGAAAATTGGTTGACATTGAAATTGGTTCTGTACCCGGACGACCGCGGCAGATCTGCTTTATCGGCTGAACGACCCTGTACAGGCACCTATTTAAATAGTATCCTGAGGCTACCGCGAAAACCGAAATTCGCAAATTGCGGGGATCTTTCTCTTTACTTAGAGTGACAGAGAAAGATGCCCGCAATTTGCGAACTTCGTTTTTCGCGGTTATAGCCCTGGCCCACTAAGAGATCGCATAGTTACGACTCATCACAGGCGTTCTTCTGTGAGATAAAGCTAAGTAAGAGACAATGACACAATAGTAGTGTGTTTATGCCGCTCCGAGACCAGAACTTTTCCGCCAGAGGGCGACAGTATGTATGCGCAAGGTAGTGACAATTTAGTTCACCCTACTCCCCGCTAGATGGCGCCACTGTGTATGCGCAACGTTAGTTCCAAAGGTCGCCGCTAGATGGCGCCACTGGTTAGTTCACCCTACTCCCCGCTAGAGGCGCCACTGTCTATGCGCAACGTTAGTTCCGAAAATATCCGCCAGCCCCGCCGGAGGGCGACAGTATGTATGCGCCGCTGGTTAGTTCACTCTACTCCCCGCTAGAGGCGCCACTGTGTATGCGTAACGTTAGTTCCAAAAATCCCCACCAGCCCTGCCTGGGGGCGACAGTATGTATGCGCAAGGTTAGTTCTAAAAATCCCCACCAGCCCTGCCTGGAGGCGACAGTATGTATGCGCAACGTTAGTTCCAAAAATCCCCGCCAGCCCTGCCTGGGGGCGACAGTATGTATGCGCAACGTTAGTTCTAAAAATCCCCACCAGCCCTGCGTGGGGGCGACAGTATGTATGCGCAACGTTAGTTCCAAAAATATCCGCCAGCCCTGCCTGGGGGCGACAGTATGTATGCGTAACGTTAGTTCCAAAAATCCCCACCAGCCCTGCCTGGGGGCGACAGTATGTTTGCGCAACGTTAGTTCCAAAAATCCCCGCCAGCCCTGCCTGAGGGCGACAGTATGTATGCGTAACGTTAGTTCCAAAATTATCCGCCAGCCCTGCCTGGGGGCGACAGTATGTATGCGCAACGTTAGTTCTAAAAATCCCCACCAGCCCTGCCTGAGGGCGACAGTATGTATGCGCAACGTTAGTTCCAAAAATCCCCACCAGCCCTGCCTGGGGGCGACAGTATGTATGCGCAACGTTAGTTCCTAAAATTTCCGCCAGCCCCGCTGGAGGGCGACAGTATGTATGCGCAAGGTTAGTTCTAAAAAGCCCCCGCCAGAGGGCGACAGTATGTATGCGCAACGTTAGTTCCAAAAATCCCCACCAGCCCTGCCTGAGGGCGACAGTATGTATGCGCAACGTTAGTTCTAAAATTCTCCTGCCAGAGGGCGACAGTATGTATGCGCAACGTTAGTTTCAAAACCATCCGCTATGAAATGAATAGATGTCTCCACTTTGTATGTGAGTTGTTGAATCCCTTAAATGAATAGATATCCCTAGTGGCGCCTTCGTCGGTGGACACCGCTAGTTAGTTCCAAAAATCCCCGCCAGGCCCGCCAGAGGGCGACAGTATGTATGCGCAACGTTAGTTCCAAAAATCCCCACCAGCCCTGCCTGGGGGCGACAGTATGTATGCGCAACGTTAGTTCTAAACTTTCCCCGCCAGAGGGCGACAGTATGTATGCGTAACGTTAGTTCTAAAACCATCCGCTATGATATGTATAGATGAGCAGCCGTCTGAGTATTTCTAAAAAAGTCCGCAGAGTCAGAGGGGGTTCATGGTAAGTTAATTAATCTTGGTCAAGCAAATCTAGTCAGTAGAAAAAGGCGGCAAATTTGAAAAATCGTGGGCTACCAACACTACGTTTGAATAGTTCGAAAATCGTGTGTCATTTATATCTTATCTGTGGAACTGTTTTGTTTACATTTCATCGCTGTTCGATGTACATTCCTGCCTTTTGTTCGTTTCCTAGGGTTACCATACTTTAGTTTGCTTTACATTGCTTCTGACATATCCGGCTTGACAGACTATCGATTCGCTTAACAATATAGATGTCGCTAGTGGCGCCTCGTCAGTGGACACCGCTAGTTAGTTCCAAAAACATCCGCTATGAAATTGCAAAGAGGCCCATAATGTTTGTTTTAAAATATGAGGCTTATATCGGCGTTTTTTTTAATACCACGTCAGTGGCAAACAAGCAGACGACCCCACCTGACAGTAAGCAGTCACCGTAGCCCATGGACGCCTGCGAATTCAATAGTTTACACGGATGCACTTTTATTTGCGGTTGGTTTTGTCGCTTGTGCTTATCAAATGTATGGAGTTTGTAGTTTACCAACCGTAAAGGGGTTTTTCTTTTATTATACCACATTGGTGGCAAATAAGCATACAGTCCGTCTGATGGTAAGTTGTTACCGTAGCCTTTGGACGCCTGCAACTCCAGGGTGGATACAAGCGCGCTGCCGACTGCCCAAAGATTCAATAACTTTGTTTTAAAATATGAGGCTTATATCGGCGTTTTTTTTAATACCACGTCAGTGGCAAACAAGCAGACGACCCCACCTGACAGTAAGCAGTCACCGTAGCCCATGGACGCCTGCGAATTCTATTGTTACCACGGATGCATTTTTATTTGCGGTTGGTTTTGTCGCTTGTGCTTATCAAATGTATGGAGTTTGTAGTTTACCAACCGTAAAGGGGTTTTTCTTTTATTATACCACATTGGTGGCAAATAAGCATACAGTCCGTCTGATGGTAAGTTGTTACCGTAGCCTTTGGACGCCTGCAACTCCAGGGTGGATACAAGCGCGCTGCCGACTGCCCAAAGATTCAATAACTTTGTTTTAAAATATGAGGCTTATATCGGCGTTTTTTTTAATACCACGTCAGTGGCAAACAAGCAAACGACCCCACCTGACAGTAAGCAGTCACCGTAGCCCATGGACGCCTGCGAATTCTATTGTTACCACGGATGCATTTTTATTTGCGGTTGGTTTTGTCGCTTGTGCTTATCAAATGTATGGAGTTTGTAGTTTACCAACCGTAAAGGGGTTTTTCTTTTATTATACCACATTGGTGGCAAATAAGCATACAGTCCGTCTGATGGTAAGTTGTTACCGTAGCCTTTGGACGCCTGCAACTCCAGGGTGGATACAAGCGCGCTGCCGACTGCCCAAAGATTCAATAACTTTGTTTTAAAATATGAGGCTTATATCGGCGTTTTTTTTAATACCACGTCAGTGGCAAACAAGCAGACGACCTCGCCTGACAGTAAGCAGTCACCGTAGCCCATGGACGCCTGCGAATTCTATTGTTACCACGGATGCATTTTTATTTGCGGTTGGTTTTGTCGCTTGTGCTTATCAAATGTATGGAGTTTGTAGTTTACCGACCGCAAAAGATCCAGATTTTTTTTTTATTATATACTACGTCGGTGGCAAACAAGCATCCGGCTCACCTGATGGTAAGCAGCCACCGTAGCCTTTGGACGCTTGCAAGTTCAGACTTTTGAAACCTATACATCATCATCATCATCATCATCATTATTATCATTAGACCCTCAGGAAAACCTCGACAGGGGACACCTCCGGCCCCCCTGCTCATGTAGTATTTAGGGTTTCAAGCACACTTATTTACGGTTGATTTTGTCTCTTTTGGTTATCAAATGTAGTTTGTAGTTTGCAGACTGCAAAAAGGCCCAGACTTTTTTTTTTTTATAATACGTCGGTGGCAAACAAGCATCCGGCTCACATGATGGTAAGCAGTCAACGTAGCCTATGGATGCCTGCAACTTTAGAGTTGTTACATGCGCGTTGCCGACTGCAAAAAGGTTCAATAAGTTTTTTTCTTTTTTTATATACCACGTCGGTGGCAAACAAGCACACGGCCCGTCTGTAGTGAGCAGTCACCGTAGCCTATGGACGCCTGCAATTTCGAGATGTTACATGCGCGTTGCCGATCGTTGAGATGTAGACCGTGACGTTCGAAAACAAAAAGTCGTATGTGACTGTAAACTTCCATTCACCGTAGAATTTGACAGATAGAGTTTGAATTAAGTATTGTAACCTTAGTCAGATAATGAAGCTTATTTGAAAGATTATTAACTCTAAGTACTAGAAATAAAGTAGATTTTACTAATGCTGTAATTCTGTAATGCGACATGGTCATGAAACTCATGCGATGTTGGGGGTATACTCTTCAATCTTTTCAATCGGAATGGTCAGAGGTCAGAGTTCAGAGGTCAGAAAGTCCGTGAGGGACAGAACATACGCAAAGTGAAGAAATTGAAAACACGTTTTAATATACCTGACAACATATCAAGCATAACCTACGTAACTTGGTCGGGTTATTTGTTACCTAACATAAACCATACTAAATTCACTGTGGGGAATTAAAAAAAAATGTGAGTGTGTGACAAGGACAAACAATAATAACGCTTTCTCTGCTACTCCTACTGAAAGATTACATAAGACTATCTCGTTTGATCATTTCCCCCCTCCCAGCCCCTCCCCCCACCAGTTCCAATTATAATATCATAAATGAGATCACAATACCTGCAACCTGTAACTGACGCATACGCTTTCTAAAATTAATTAAAAAATCAGAAAATAACAATGGAGTACGTCATTGAACTCGTTGCGAGGCTGTGGTTTAGTAACAAGGGGTTAGGGTACAATTATAAATGTGGAGATAGCGACGAAACAAATATTGCATTCATCTCATCAATCGAGGCGCTGGCACCTGACGTGGACATTTACAAGTGGGAGGCGGCCCGGATCGATCTCAAGAAGCTGATCAAAGAACTTCTGGAGGAGAGGAGCATCCTTCAGTTACACTCGGGATACCATGCGGAGGGGCTTTTGCTGGAGGTGCTAAGAAAACACAACATTAGATCATTCCTCTCCGTGCCTCTTAAACAGAAAACTTTAATCTGGAAAGACGCGGGGGTGTGGTTCGTAGAGGTGACCAACCCGAAAATCATCAAGAGAACTTATGTGTTTTTTGACTTCGAATAAGTGTACGTCTGTGTATGTCTGAAATAAAAAAATGTTTAAAAGTGAATGACTATTTATTTATTTACCAATCATTTAGGTATTTTATAATGTTCCCAATGCGAGTACAAAAAAAATGCAAAAGCTGGTTTTTCAAAATTCGTTGTTAAGGGGCTCCTTGGCGCTAATGACATTCGATCTGAATCCTTTAGTTTTCTAATGTTTTTAAAGTGAGAACTTCTTTAGCGGCGTTGGGCACTTTCTGAGACAGCGATCACGTGATCGTAACGTTTAGATGGTCACTCAAATAGATGGCAATTAAATCAATAAAGAAAAACTCAATGACATTACATGAAAAAGGTTCTAATCTTGTACGGGTTGAAATACGAGGATCTCACAGTTACATTCAAACTTTATATCACTCAAATATAATTCAATAAAGCTACATCTTGATGAAATCGCTAATAAAAGTGAACTCTAGTAATGGTGAATAAAACTCAAAATATCATGATCAAATATATTTAGATGCGAGATCTGCAAGGTAACTTTACAATTTCTATTCGAATTTTAAAGAATTAACTGTACAAATTTGAATTTTAAACAAGCTCACTGACCAGCAATTTCGGACTAAAGTTTTTCAATAGAAAGGAGGATACATAGTGCTGCAGACATTTTGGCCTAGTCATTGAGTTTTCACTTCTGTCGGCACTCCCGGAGTGCAATCCGTTGTTTTTTTGTAGCTATAATAGCAACGACTTTTAGCAATATAGTATGCCATATTTACTTCAAAGTTCATTGTCTTCGAGATATTCGACATCAAGTTGAACAATTTTAGGTCAACAACCTGGTTTTCAGGCCATAGCTTTTGTGTTAATTATTTTAAAATTTACATCTCTGACCAGTTTTTAGAGACGTCAAAGACAAACCCAAATATGCAGATTTCGTACATGTAAGATCCTTCACAGCAATCCAGCTACGAAAAAAGTGTTATTTTTAGACAATGTTTAAAAAAATCATAAAAAAATAAGTATTCATTAGTTTCAAAATCCGGTAGACAAGAATGGAGATTAAAGATTGAAGAATCGGTAGCCATTTGTCTTATAATTCTATCTGAAGTGTAAATGTAGAAGTAACGGCTCAAACCTTGTCAAATATCGATGAAAACCGCGGGGAGCCCCTTAAGGTGAGGTTGTGTAGAGCAATGTTTCAGAGTTACTAAGCGTGTGTCATCATCGTCGTTAAAAATATATCAAGTTCGATTTCAAACAAAAACAAGACCTAACCTAATCAAAGCAAGTGCTATACCATCTACATATTATGCATAGTAGGTTCTGCCATCTTGTGGGTCCCATTGGAAGTATAAAGGTCACATTTACGTCTCGCGCCAAAAATCAGATGGCTCCTATGCTGTATAGTTCATGCATGCTCCCTATTGTCAGTTCAGTACGGTGGCGCTTAAGCAATGTCAATGTGAAAACAAATCCGTTTAAAATTACAAGGAGGGATTTCATATCATCGCTAAGTAGGCGAAAGTGTGTCTGTCTGTCTGTTTGTCTGTTACCTCTTCACGCTTAAGCCGCTGAACCGATTTAGTTGAAATTTGGTATAGAGATAGTTCGAGTCCTGGGGAAAATCAGGGATATCATTCCTGAAGAGAGTGCAAAGGCGGGTGGAATTGAAAGGGTTAATGGCATTGCCTAATAATTGAAGTAAGCAATGAGCATATTGAATGATTGCTATTAGCATTATCCAGGCGCTATACCTACTTTAGCTGCTGTCACTAATTCCACGCAGACGAAGTCGCGGGCAAAAGCTAGTATTTCAATATTTTCGCTAGGATTTTTTGATTGTTTAGTACAAAAATCAACTTTACTTAAATGTAATAAGGTTGACATCTGTTGCGGGGTAGCAGAACTTCTGTGATTGTAGCTCAACTATGCGACGCTAGATGGGCTACTCGTATCTTCAAAAATAAAAATCGTAGATGCAATTTCGACATAATTTCCTTTACTGTAAAGTTCAAATTATTGTAATGGGCTAGGGCTCATAGGATAATCTCTTTCGAAATAAGAAAATATGGTCAATCATCCTTTAGATAGCGTTGCGTTTGTAGTAGTGTGCATGTTGGCGACATAGGTTTCCAGGCCGCAGAGAAGCATTATATATTTGTTAATGCCTGGAAGATTGAGGCCTGTCTGCCCATGCTGATGCTAGCTCTGAGCTTATTGAATTGCCTTTCTTGGAACTCTTCAACGTACTTTCGGTCATTGGTTCATTTGTCTTAGAGTTTGGTAAAATGACATTCGGTGTATGTGTTCAGTGGGCATGCTAAGGGTTATATTTGCAAAAACCCAGGCGTTGAGTTTGGTTAATGCTTGAGAGCGCCATGTGCATTTGGCCTGTTTAGTGTCCACATTATGCAGACGCACTGCTTGCCACCATTTGAATATTGTCTTTAGAGCTCTTTGCATTAGGTTGGATATCGTGTGGAAGAAGAAGTTTTGGGTAGAAACGATGTTAGACTAATAATGGACTGACGGATATAGGCTGTCAGTAGTCCTTTTTCCCTGCTTTTGCTATGAAGTTTACCTTGACCCGAGTCCAATTATCTGGTACGATTCACCACGCGAAACTTGCTCTGAATATTATGACCAGATGCAGATTGCTGTAAAAGCGCCGCTGATTTAAATCAAAAAGTTTGGTCTAAAGATGATTCTTGCTATATTCCAGTCGATATTGCGTGCCACTGTGGATTCGAGGATTCCTATGGGCGCAAAGCTGTGTTTATTACTGGTTGAGTATGAACCGGGGAAGTGGGTGTCTCTGAGCAAGTTCCTCTTCCGTGTTCATAAATGTGCCATCTAGTGTTTAAGGAGACCGAGATAGTTGGTTGGTGTCTTGGAGAGTATTATGTAAGTTCATGCTCCTTTATGAGTTTGGGCAATATCAGGAGGCACCCCGTACGATTGCCCTGTCTAGACGGAACCTTCTCCATTATCTTATTTTTGCCTCCCATATTTGTTTATTATATTCAGTCAATGCTCTATGATACGCGTAGTACCATACCCATTCTGTTAACAATTAAAACAGATCAATTCCAAAACCTGTTCTGTTGTGATCTGTTCTGTTCTATCTTGTTCTGTTCTGTTCTATCTTGTTCTGTTCTGTTCTATCTTTTTCTGTTCTAACCTGTTCTGTTGAGAGCTGTTCTGTTGTGATCTGTTCTGTTCTAACCTGATCTGTTATGATCTGTTCTGTTGTGACCTGTTCTGTTGTGACTTGTTCTGTTGCCGCGCGCACCCGAGTTGCATACATTGCCATTGTTAGTAGCTCGGTACCACTTACAGGGCTAGCGGGTCTTATTTGAAATGTTCTTTGTCTTATGGGCAGTTGTGTTAAAGTCTGTCACAACCCTACTGTGTTCTTATGCGGTGTCTGCATTAACGCATATATCAAAGGCGTCCGTTCACTGTTACTTTTTATACTGTGGTTCCGTCTAGACAGGGCAATCGTACGGGGTGCCTCCTGATATTGCCCAAACTCATAAAGGAGCATGAACTTACATAATACTCTCCAAGACACCAACCAACTATCTCGGTCTCCTTAAACACTAGATGGCACATTTATGAACACGGAAGAGGAACTTGCTCAGAGACACCCACTTCCCCGGTTCATACTCAACCAGTAATAAACACAGCTTTGCGCCCATAGGAATCCTCGAATCCACAGTGGCACGCAATATCGACTGGAATATAGCAAGAATCATCTTTAGACCAAACTTTTTGATTTAAATCAGCGGCGCTTTTACAGCAATCTGCATCTGGTCATAATATTCAGAGCAAGTTTCGCGTGGTGAATCGTACCAGATAATTGGACTCGGGTCAAGGTAAACTTCATAGCAAAAGCAGGGAAAAAGGACTACTGACAGCCTATATCCGTCAGTCCATTATTAGTCTAACATCGTTTCTACCCAAAACTTCTTCTTCCACACGATATCCAACCTAATGCAAAGAGCTCTAAAGACAATATTCAAATGGTGGCAAGCAGTGCGTCTGCATAATGTGGACACTAAACAGGCCAAATGCACATGGCGCTCTCAAGCATTAACCAAACTCAACGCCTGGGTTTTTGCAAATATAACCCTTAGCATGCCCACTGAACACATACACCGAATGTCATTTTACCAAACTCTAAGACAAATGAACCAATGACCGAAAGTACGTTGAAGAGTTCCAAGAAAGGCAATTCAATAAGCTCAGAGCTAGCATCAGCATGGGCAGACAGGCCTCAATCTTCCAGGCATTAACAAATATATAATGCTTCTCTGCGGCCTGGAAACCTATGTCGCCAACATGCACACTACTACAAACGCAACGCTATCTAAAGGATGATTGACCATATTTTCTTATTTCGAAAGAGATTATCCTATGAGCCCTAGCTCATTACAATAATTTGAACTTTACAGTAAAGGAAATTATGTCGAAATTGCATCTACGATTTTTATTTTTGAAGATACGAGTAGCCCATCTAGCGTCGCATAGTTGAGCTACAATCACAGAAGTTCTGCTACCCCGCAACAGATGTCAACCTTATTACATTTAAGTAAAGTTGATTTTTGTACTAAACAATCAAAAAATCCTAGCGAAAATATTGAAATACTAGCTTTTGCCCGCGACTTCGTCTGCGTGGAATTAGTGACAGCAGCTAAAGTAGGTATAGCGCCTGGATAATGCTAATAGCAATAATTCAATATGCTCATTGCTTACTTCAATTATTAGGCAATGCCATTAACCCTTTCAATTCCACCCGCCTTTGCACTCTCTTCAGGAATGATATCCCTGATTTTCCCCAGGACTCGAACTATCTCTATACCAAATTTCAACTAAATCGGTTCAGCGGCTTAAGCGTGAAGAGGTAACAGACAAACAGACAGACAGACACACTTTCGCCTACTTAGCGATGATATGAAATCCCTCCTTGTAATTTTAAACGGATTTGTTTTCACATTGACATTGCTTAAGCGCCACCGTACTGAACTGACAATAAGGAGCATGCATGAACTATACAGCATAGGAGCCATCTGATTTTTGGCGCGAGACGTAAATGTGACCTTTATACTTCCAATGGGACCCACAAGATGGCAGAACCTACTATGCATAATATGTAGATGGTATAGCACTTGCTTTGATTAGGTTAGGTCTTGTTTTTGTTTGAAATCGAACTTGATATATTTTTAACGACGATGATGACACACGCTTAGTAACTCTGAAACATTGCTCTACACAACCTCACCTTAAGGGGCTCCCCGCGGTTTTCATCGATATTTGACAAGGTTTGAGCCGTTACTTCTACATTTACACTTCAGATAGAATTATAAGACAAATGGCTACCGATTCTTCAATCTTTAATCTCCATTCTTGTCTACCGGATTTTGAAACTAATGAATACTTATTTTTTTATGATTTTTTTAAACATTGTCTAAAAATAACACTTTTTTCGTAGCTGGATTGCTGTGAAGGATCTTACATGTACGAAATCTGCATATTTGGGTTTGTCTTTGACGTCTCTAAAAACTGGTCAGAGATGTAAATTTTAAAATAATTAACACAAAAGCTATGGCCTGAAAACCAGGTTGTTGACCTAAAATTGTTCAACTTGATGTCGAATATCTCGAAGACAATGAACTTTGAAGTAAATATGGCATACTATATTGCTAAAAGTCGTTGCTATTATAGCTACAAAAAAACAACGGATTGCACTCCGGGAGTGCCGACAGAAGTGAAAACTCAATGACTAGGCCAAAATGTCTGCAGCACTATGTATCCTCCTTTCTATTGAAAAACTTTAGTCCGAAATTGCTGGTCAGTGAGCTTGTTTAAAATTCAAATTTGTACAGTTAATTCTTTAAAATTCGAATAGAAATTGTAAAGTTACCTTGCAGATCTCGCATCTAAATATATTTGATCATGATATTTTGAGTTTTATTCACCATTACTAGAGTTCACTTTTATTAGCGATTTCATCAAGATGTAGCTTTATTGAATTATATTTGAGTGATATAAAGTTTGAATGTAACTGTGAGATCCTCGTATTTCAACCCGTACAAGATTAGAACCTTTTTCATGTAATGTCATTGAGTTTTTCTTTATTGATTTAATTGCCATCTATTTGAGTGACCATCTAAACGTTACGATCACGTGATCGCTGTCTCAGAAAGTGCCCAACGCCGCTAAAGAAGTTCTCACTTTAAAAACATTAGAAAACTAAAGGATTCAGATCGAATGTCATTAGCGCCAAGGAGCCCCTTAACAACGAATTTTGAAAAACCAGCTTTTGCATTTTTTTTGTACTCGCATTGGGAACATTATAAAATACCTAAATGATTGGTAAATAAATAAATAGTCATTCACTTTTAAACATTTTTTTATTTCAGACATACACAGACGTACACTTATTCGAAGTCAAAAAACACATAAGTTCTCTTGATGATTTTCGGGTTGGTCACCTCTACGAACCACACCCCCGCGTCTTTCCAGATTAAAGTTTTCTGTTTAAGAGGCACGGAGAGGAATGATCTAATGTTGTGTTTTCTTAGCACCTCCAGCAAAAGCCCCTCCGCATGGTATCCCGAGTGTAACTGAAGGATGCTCCTCTCCTCCAGAAGTTCTTTGATCAGCTTCTTGAGATCGATCCGGGCCGCCTCCCACTTGTAAATGTCCACGTCAGGTGCCAGCGCCTCGATTGATGAGATGAATGCAATATTTGTTTCGTCGCTATCTCCACATTTATAATTGTACCCTAACCCCTTGTTACTAAACCACAGCCTCGCAACGAGTTCAATGACGTACTCCATTGTTATTTTCTGATTTTTTAATTAATTTTAGAAAGCGTATGCGTCAGTTACAGGTTGCAGGTATTGTGATCTCATTTATGATATTATAATTGGAACTGGTGGGGGGAGGGGCTGGGAGGGGGGAAATGATCAAACGAGATAGTCTTATGTAATCTTTCAGTAGGAGTAGCAGAGAAAGCGTTATTATTGTTTGTCCTTGTCACACACTCACATTTTTTTTTAATTCCCCACAGTGAATTTAGTATGGTTTATGTTAGGTAACAAATAACCCGACCAAGTTACGTAGGTTATGCTTGATATGTTGTCAGGTATATTAAAACGTGTTTTCAATTTCTTCACTTTGCGTATGTTCTGTCCCTCACGGACTTTCTGACCTCTGAACTCTGACCTCTGACCATTCCGATTGAAAAGATTGAAGAGTATACCCCCAACATCGCATGAGTTTCATGACCATGTCGCATTACAGAATTACAGCATTAGTAAAATCTACTTTATTTCTAGTACTTAGAGTTAATAATCTTTCAAATAAGCTTCATTATCTGACTAAGGTTACAATACTTAATTCAAACTCTATCTGTCAAATTCTACGGTGAATGGAAGTTTACAGTCACATACGACTTTTTGTTTTCGAACGTCACGGTCTACATCTCAACGATCGGCAACGCGCATGTAACATCTCGAAATTGCAGGCGTCCATAGGCTACGGTGACTGCTCACTACAGACGGGCCGTGTGCTTGTTTGCCACCGACGTGGTATATAAAAAAAGAAAAAAACTTATTGAACCTTTTTGCAGTCGGCAACGCGCATGTAACAACTCTAAAGTTGCAGGCATCCATAGGCTACGTTGACTGCTTACCATCATGTGAGCCGGATGCTTGTTTGCCACCGACGTATTATAAAAAAAAAAAAGTCTGGGCCTTTTTGCAGTCTGCAAACTACAAACTACATTTGATAACCAAAAGAGACAAAATCAACCGTAAATAAGTGTGCTTGAAACCCTAAATACTACATGAGCAGGGGGGCCGGAGGTGTCCCCTGTCGAGGTTTTCCTGAGGGTCTAATGATAATAATGATGATGATGATGATGATGATGTATAGGTTTCAAAAGTCTGAACTTGCAAGCGTCCAAAGGCTACGGTGGCTGCTTACCATCAGGTGAGCCGGATGCTTGTTTGCCACCGACGTAGTATATAATAAAAAAAAATCTGGATCTTTTTGCGGTCGGTAAACTACAAACTCCATACATTTGATAAGCACAAGCGACAAAACCAACCGCAAATAAAAATGCATCCGTGGTAACAATAGAATTCGCAGGCGTCCATGGGCTACGGTGACTGCTTACTGTCAGGCGAGGTCGTCTGCTTGTTTGCCACTGACGTGGTATTAAAAAAAACGCCGATATAAGCCTCATATTTTAAAACAAAGTTATTGAATCTTTGGGCAGTCGGCAGCGCGCTTGTATCCACCCTGGAGTTGCAGGCGTCCAAAGGCTACGGTAACAACTTACCATCAGACGGACTGTATGCTTATTTGCCACCAATGTGGTATAATAAAAGAAAAACCCCTTTACGGTTGGTAAACTACAAACTCCATACATTTGATAAGCACAAGCGACAAAACCAACCGCAAATAAAAATGCATCCGTGGTAACAATAGAATTCGCAGGCGTCCATGGGCTACGGTGACTGCTTACTGTCAGGTGGGGTCGTTTGCTTGTTTGCCACTGACGTGGTATTAAAAAAAACGCCGATATAAGCCTCATATTTTAAAACAAAGTTATTGAATCTTTGGGCAGTCGGCAGCGCGCTTGTATCCACCCTGGAGTTGCAGGCGTCCAAAGGCTACGGTAACAACTTACCATCAGACGGACTGTATGCTTATTTGCCACCAATGTGGTATAATAAAAGAAAAACCCCTTTACGGTTGGTAAACTACAAACTCCATACATTTGATAAGCACAAGCGACAAAACCAACCGCAAATAAAAATGCATCCGTGGTAACAATAGAATTCGCAGGCGTCCATGGGCTACGGTGACTGCTTACTGTCAGGTGGGGTCGTCTGCTTGTTTGCCACTGACGTGGTATTAAAAAAAACGCCGATATAAGCCTCATATTTTAAAACAAAGTTATTGAATCTTTGGGCAGTCGGCAGCGCGCTTGTATCCACCCTGGAGTTGCAGGCGTCCAAAGGCTACGGTAACAACTTACCATCAGACGGACTGTATGCTTATTTGCCACCAATGTGGTATAATAAAAGAAAAACCCCTTTACGGTTGGTAAACTACAAACTCCATACATTTGATAAGCACAAGCGACAAAACCAACCGCAAATAAAAGTGCATCCGTGTAAACTATTGAATTCGCAGGCGTCCATGGGCTACGGTGACTGCTTACTGTCAGGTGGGGTCGTCTGCTTGTTTGCCACTGACGTGGTATTAAAAAAAACGCCGATATAAGCCTCATATTTTAAAACAAACATTATGGGCCTCTTTGCAATTTCATAGCGGATGTTTTTGGAACTAACTAGCGGTGTCCACTGACGAGGCGCCACTAGCGACATCTATATTGTTAAGCGAATCGATAGTCTGTCAAGCCGGATATGTCAGAAGCAATGTAAAGCAAACTAAAGTATGGTAACCCTAGGAAACGAACAAAAGGCAGGAATGTACATCGAACAGCGATGAAATGTAAACAAAACAGTTCCACAGATAAGATATAAATGACACACGATTTTCGAACTATTCAAACGTAGTGTTGGTAGCCCACGATTTTTCAAATTTGCCGCCTTTTTCTACTGACTAGATTTGCTTGACCAAGATTAATTAACTTACCATGAACCCCCTCTGACTCTGCGGACTTTTTTAGAAATACTCAGACGGCTGCTCATCTATACATATCATAGCGGATGGTTTTAGAACTAACGTTACGCATACATACTGTCGCCCTCTGGCGGGGAAAGTTTAGAACTAACGTTGCGCATACATACTGTCGCCCCCAGGCAGGCCTGGTGGGGATTTTTGGAACTAACGTTGCGCATACATACTGTCGCCCTCTGGCGGGCCTGGCGGGGATTTTTGGAACTAACTAGCGGTGTCCACCGACGAAGGCGCCACTAGGGATATCTATTCATTTAAGGGATTCAACAACTCACATACAAAGTGGAGACATCTATTCATTTCATAGCGGATGGTTTTGAAACTAACGTTGCGCATACATACTGTCGCCCTCTGGCAGGAGAATTTTAGAACTAACGTTGCGCATACATACTGTCGCCCTCAGGCAGGGCTGGTGGGGATTTTTGGAACTAACGTTGCGCATACATACTGTCGCCCTCTGGCGGGGGCTTTTTAGAACTAACCTTGCGCATACATACTGTCGCCCTCCAGCGGGGCTGGCGGAAATTTTAGGAACTAACGTTGCGCATACATACTGTCGCCCCCAGGCAGGGCTGGTGGGGATTTTTGGAACTAACGTTGCGCATACATACTGTCGCCCTCAGGCAGGGCTGGTGGGGATTTTTAGAACTAACGTTGCGCATACATACTGTCGCCCCCAGGCAGGGCTGGCGGATAATTTTGGAACTAACGTTACGCATACATACTGTCGCCCTCAGGCAGGGCTGGCGGGGATTTTTGGAACTAACGTTGCGCAAACATACTGTCGCCCCCAGGCAGGGCTGGTGGGGATTTTTGGAACTAACGTTACGCATACATACTGTCGCCCCCAGGCAGGGCTGGCGGATATTTTTGGAACTAACGTTGCGCATACATACTGTCGCCCCCACGCAGGGCTGGTGGGGATTTTTAGAACTAACGTTGCGCATACATACTGTCGCCCCCAGGCAGGGCTGGCGGGGATTTTTGGAACTAACGTTGCGCATACATACTGTCGCCTCCAGGCAGGGCTGGTGGGGATTTTTAGAACTAACCTTGCGCATACATACTGTCGCCCCCAGGCAGGGCTGGTGGGGATTTTTGGAACTAACGTTACGCATACACAGTGGCGCCTCTAGCGGGGAGTAGAGTGAACTAACCAGCGGCGCATACATACTGTCGCCCTCCGGCGGGGCTGGCGGATATTTTCGGAACTAACGTTGCGCATAGACAGTGGCGCCTCTAGCGGGGAGTAGGGTGAACTAACCAGTGGCGCCATCTAGCGGCGACCTTTGGAACTAACGTTGCGCATACACAGTGGCGCCATCTAGCGGGGAGTAGGGTGAACTAAATTGTCACTACCTTGCGCATACATACTGTCGCCCTCTGGCGGAAAAGTTTTGGTCTCGGAGCGGCATAAACACACTACTCACAATTTATTGTAAAGTAAGTAATTACTTAAATATCCTTCATTGCACCATAAAGTTAAAGAAAAATACAAAAAGCGAAATACAAGCTTAAGACTAGGTAACAACAGGCATTACAGGCAAGTAATGGCGCTAGATGGCCTGCAAAACAATAAGGCAACTAAATATTTCCATTATTTGCTATAAATTAGGTTATAATTTCCGTTCCCCGACATATCCTAAAATTATCACCGTTTGAGGAGTACAATCTATGTTTTAATTATTAGCTCGTGTTACAGGCTACACCCGGTATATCAAATTTTATAAAATTCGACGTTTAGAAAGCGTAAGCGCTACTTTATTACTACAATATTATTTTAGAAATCTATATAAGTCAGAGGATTTTAAAACCTCACACCGGAAATAAAAACCGGGACTCGCGCACGAAGGGTTCCGTACCATAATGCAAAAAAAAAGAAAAAAAAACGGTCACCCATCCAAGTACTGACCACTCCCGACGTTGCTTAACTTTGGTAAAAAATCACGTTTGTTGTATGGGAGCCCCATTTAAATCATTATTTTATTCTGTTTTTAGTATTTGTTGTTATAGCGGCAACAGAAATACATCATCTGTGAAAATTTCAACTGTCTAGCTATCACGGTTCGCGAGATACAGCCTGGTGACAGACGGACGGACGGACGGACAGCGAAGTCTTAGTAAAAGGGTCCCGTTTTACCCTTTGGATACGGAACCCTAAAAAATCACTAATTAGAAACTGTTATCAGCACATCGCAAACGCATGCCGCGCGCTAACCTAGGGTAAGGTTACAGTAAAAGCCCGTCCGGCCGCGCCCACTTATATAACTGATACAATTTGCTTTAATTTGACCTTCATAACTGCAAATTGTGAGTATATAAACTAGATCACGAGGTGTCATATGCATCATTCACCTTTGTGAAACAAGTAACCATGTTCTCCAAAGTGAGTTGCAACAATTTATAATTTCTTTTATTAATTATGTTACACTAATTCACTTACTGTTTAGGACTCGAAACAATATTTTAAAACTATTGTTATGTTGCAGATCGTAGCCCTTTGCGCCTTCGCGGCTGTAGCCCAGGCCGGTCTCCTGGTTGAGCCGCACTACTCCTCAGCCGCCGCCATCTCCTCGCAGAGCATCGTGCGCCACGACCAGCCCCAGCTGGCCCACAAGCTGGTGGCTGCCCCCGTCGCCTACCACGCCGCCCCCGCTCACGTTGAATACCACGCTGCTCCCGCTCACGTCGCCTACCACGCTGCCCCCGCCCCCGTCACCTACCACGCCGCCCCTGCTGCCGTCGCCTACCACGCCGCTCCCGCTCCTGTTGCGTACCACGCCGCTCCTGCTGCTGTCCACTACTCCGCTCCCATCGCTAAGGTCGTCGCTCACGAAGAAATTGTAAGACAATTATTCTGGTTGTCTATTTACGAACCTATAGGATAACTTTACCTTTAATCTTAAATTAACAACTATTTTTCGCTTCAGGCCCACCCCCAGTACGAGTACTCATACTCCGTTGCTGATGGTCACTCCGGCGACAACAAGTCCCAGCACGAGACCCGTGATGGTGATGTCGTGAAGGGCTCTTACTCCCTCAAGGAGGCTGACGGCTCCATCCGCACCGTCGAGTACACCGCTGACGCTCACAACGGCTTCAACGCCGTGGTGCACAACACCGCCCCCTCCCACGCCCCCGTGGTGGTCAAGGCCGCCCCCGTCGTCGTGAAGGCCGCTCCCGTCGTCTACTCCGCTCCCACTTACTACCATCACTAAAGAATTCGACAAAAAAAAAAACGATTTAATGATGACTAGTTAATTTATTGCAAATACATATTTAAGATCATATTCGGTATTTATTCATTTGACCTACTTTTGGATGATTGTTAAGTCAATATATGTATCTACTAAGCTTATAATATTGAATCTGCTAATATTATCGGGGAATATACATTTTATCCGAGATCTGTGATAAAAATGTATCTAAGGGGTCATCCATTAATTACGTCACACGTTTAGGGGGAGGGAGGGGTCAAGAAAATGTGACATATTGTGACATGGGGGAGGGGGGAGACACAAACTTTGTGACGTCACTTTAACTTCATCGGTAACCGAAAATTTATTTAAATTATTTAGTTCGCTGTACATTTAAATAACAAGTTTTTAAAACGAAAATAGTTTTTAATCGTTTAATTTTCTTTCCTAAGCAGTTTTGGGTTATAAAATTACTAATATTTATATCGTCAAAAATATTTTGATAAAATATTAATAATACTTAGGTACTTACTTAATTCGATTTGGCGATTTCGTAGAAAAAATGTGACGTCACACTAGGGGGGGAGGGGTTTGCCGAATGTGACCAAGTGTGACAAGGGGGGGGAGGGGTCAAAATACCTAGAAATTGGTGTGACCTAATTAATGGATGACCCCTAAGCTAGAAATCAAAATGGGAAATGTCTTTGGGTTAGATTTCAAATAGTACACTGCGTGGGCATTTAACCCAGGAATTTACGGACCTATAAATGACAACATTGCCCACCGCCAAAACGACTTAGGGTTGTCGCCACTTTCGAATATTGAACCCAACTGCGTAGTAGGTAAAAGAAGATATATTATTGTTTCTACACTGAAATAGTATAGCATAATCTATTTTATTTGTCTCGTCATTATTTGTTTTTTTTTTATTATTATGAATGGGCTTACTCATGGCCACAGACTAGCCGAGGCGTAGACGTGGCCTACGATGGAGCGAGCTCGCCCAGAAGGTGCCTGTTCACTCTTGATGTAAATGTTTTGTTTGTCTTGATTTATTTGTTTAAATGTTTTAGGCCTTTAACGTATAAAAAGTACAGCATAAATCACACCTTTGGCTTTAAAAATATACATAATAACATATAATTTCAAAAGTAACAACCCTAAACACATTTGAAAATACTGTATGCGTCTTGTATGGAAAAGAACAAAACGGGTAGGTAACATTGCCCACCGATTTTGTATAGAAATTTACATAGTTAACCGTAAGATGTTTAAGGGGCCCCTAGGAATACCCTTACCAAAAAAGGTCCCCTTACACCACACTACACACACTACCTACACACACTACTACCACTTATACAATACAGGTATTACACGTAATAATGCTCTATCAATTGCATGTTTAATGACCGAGAACACTTGTTTTGTGATATAGGAGCCAAACGAGCTGGCGGATCACCTGATGGTAAGCGATTACCTCCGCCCATGGACACCCGCAACACCAGAAGGATTGTAAGTGCGTTGCCGGCCTTTAAGATGGGAGTAAGCTATTCCTATTTGATATAGTTATATCACGCCATTGTGATATCCATATGCTTAGGCAGGTTATATTTAAGACGCAGGTTGGTAATATACCTACTCAGTTTGTCATTCCACAGCCTCATCACACATATACTTTATTATTAAAGTACCAGGTACACATTCAGTACAAGTACCTACATAGTTACTTATCTGTTACTTACTTCGAGCAACACCGGCTTCCGACACGTCGGAAGGGAGGGGCCCAAGCGATATCTCGCCGTACAAATCTTTCTGCCATTTTTCGCGGGGGGAAAGGTGAACACAGTCGCATTTCTCACACACTTACGTACAAAATCCTATCTGTAATGACGACACAAATACATAGAAAATGACACACGTCAAAGACAAATCTTGCAAACCTCGATCTCTTTTTATGTACGGACGAGTGACTAGTGTCACAACACGCACACTAACACATTTTCGTTGAAGTATGTCATTGTATTCTGAGAGATGAGAAGTCGGATTTGTCGCTCGACCGATCCGCAATTTGTACTGAGCGAGCAAAATCGATAAATCCAACAATTACTTGAGACTAAAATATAATAATTGTATTTAAATGTAATTTAACGTATGATATGTAAAAAAAAAATTACATGTGAAATGTAACACTTTCTTTTTGTAAATTTGATGTCCCCGACCTGTTTTTATAACAAAAAACCGAGCAAACAGGCATTTTTGTGCAGCAGTGTTCACGCGCGCGTCTGGACTCGGTCTAGTGAAAAATCCAAGTGCAACTAGTTTTAATAGTTTTATTACCCGCGCTAGATTATTTTGACGCGCTAATCTTGTACCTCGGCAGAGGGGAAATAGTGCGAATGCCGCCTCCCTTCCGTGTTGCTCGAAGGTTACTTAAGTAATTAAGTCCCGTCCGATTTTTTTTACAATAATAAGATATTATCCGACAAGAGTCTTATCCTTAAATATATGATGATGATAAAGATATTATCGATACTGCTGTTTAAGGTTCAGCCAGCAGAATTTTTGAAAACTCGTAGCATTTTTAGGGTACCGTATCTCAAAAGGAAAAAACGGAACCCTTATAGGATCACTCGTGCGTCTGTCTGTCTGTCTGGCCGTCTCTCACAGCCCATTTTCTCCAAAACTACTGTACCAATTAAGTTAAAATTTGGTACACATATATAAGTTTGTGACCCAAAGACTGACGTGTAATATTAAACACGGAGGCCACTTTTGGGGGGTAAATGAGAAAATTAAAATATAAAGTATTTCAAACTATATCGAGTTACCTATATATCAAATGAAAGAATTTATTTAGAAAATCTCAAATGTATTTTTTTTTCAAATTTTAATTAAGTAGTTTAGAAATTATTTAAGAAAATAGTCAAAAAATTACCATCCCCCCTTTATCTCCGAAACTACTGGATTTAAAATTTTGAAAAATAAATACAATATAGGTCTTTACCTATAGATGACAGGAAAATCTATTAGGAATGTACATCAGTCAAGCCTGAATCGGACTTAATTACTCAGTTTTCAAAGACATTTCACTCTCGTTTCACATAAAAAAAATACATTTTAAAAAAGGTGTGTGACGTATACTATTCTATTGTAAAGAGGTTTATTTAGGTTTAATATTTTAATATTATTTATATTTTCTTTTATAACCTTGTCAATGTAAAATTGTAATTAGTTCAATACGTTACCATAGCATTCTGAAAAACTCCTCTTCATCATGCTGATACCTATTATTGTAATTTTCTTTTTAAACATGCTTCGTTTAACAATCGTTTCTGTGATTAGCGTGACCCTGACCAAATGGCCATCATATCTGGTGGCCGTGACTTTCGTAATGTACGGAACCCTTGAAACGCACTCCGCTCGCACTCGGCCAGTTTTCTGATAGGTACAATAATTTTGAGGCCTTTCTTTAGTAATATTATCGATTCTAAACCAGATTTCTTGACTTACGCTTGATATAAAAAAAACCAGAACATAGGTTCAAAAATGCACATTATAAATTCTTCTAAAATACGCAATTTTTTTTTACAGAAATCATTGAATCCTTTTTTTTAAAAACTTACTAAAGATAATAGAATTTAAAAACATGATGTCTGCGTTCCAAGGACCGCACAGCCGTCTCGCTTACTACGCTCAGTTAAAGGGAGAGAAGAACCTAAACCCATGGGGCCTTAAATACAAAAATAGTTTCAAACAATTTAGAATCCAAACAATTACAAAAACTATCGTTTAATTCTTATCAAAATTCCCAAAAATGGAGCCTAATACCCAAATTCTTACATCAAATATTATTTATTTTCTTTATTCATCATTCTTCTTAGGCTAGAGTTTTTATAACATGAATATAAAAGTAAAATATAAAAACACTTTTTTTTATTATGAATGGGCTTAGTCATGGGCACAGACTAGCCGAGGCTTAGACGTGGCCTACGATGGAGCGAGCTCGCCCAGAACAATACAATAAAAAATACATATAAACACATTATAACAAAACAATAAAAAATACATATAAACACATTATAAAAAACCTAACCTAGGGTGCCGCCGGCAGCGGGGCAGGGTCCAAGCTGCCGGTGGTCAGGGCTGCAGAGTGAGGAATCGACGTACTATACGCACCGTGTCCAAAATTATTTATTTCATTATTATTTTTATCCATTTTGCATTATAATAAATACCCCGCACGTCTGAAGCATTTATTAAATCATTTGTCTGCCATTTAAATTATCTCTTCATGACTAAAATATGTAGTAACAATATTTAGAAATTGAAAGCCTATGGATTGTCAATATTGTTATAGACTAGCAAATTAGCAATTCAACTATTAAAATGCACAAAAACGGAGCCACGGATCTGATATTAGTACCTATAGCATAATAATAGTTTCAGACAATTTAGAATCCAAACACTTACAAAAACTATCGTTTAATTCTAATCAAAATTCCAAAAAATTTAGCCTAATATCCAAATTCTTACATCAAATATTATTTATTTAATTATTATTTTTTATCCGTTTTGCATTATAATAAATACCCCGCCCCGCCGTCTGAAGCATTTATTAAATAAGTAACTTGTCTGCTATAACAGTTCGCTGCTTGTCTGCCATTTAAATTATCTCTTCATGACTAAAATATGTAGTGACAATATTCGATATTTAGAAAATGAAAGCCTATGGATTGTCAATATTGTCATAGACTAGCAAGTAAACTATTAAAATCCACAAAAACGGAGCCACGTACCTATCTGATATTAGTACCTATATTAAATAATAGTTCATCACTAAGTTAATACGTAGGTAGGTAACTCTTCTTCTACCTCGCGTTATCCCGGCATTTTGCCACGGCTCATGGGAGCCTGGGGTCCGCTTGACAACTAATTCCAAGAATTGGCATAGGCACTAGTTTTTACGAAAGCGACTGCCATCGGACCTTCCAACCCAGAGAGGAAACTAGGTATTATGGGATTAGTCCGGTTTCCTCACGATGTTTTCCTTCACCGAAAAGCTACTGAAAATGATATTTCGTACATAAGTTCCGAAAAACTCATTGGTACGGGGTTTGAACCCGCGACCTCCAGATTGCAAGTCACACGCTCTAATAATACGCTATACGCTTTAATATACTATAATTATAGGTAGGTAACTATAAAAAAAAGTTCGCCTAAGCCTACTTCGGAAATAAGATACTAATTAGACGCTGTAATCAAATAATACATCACAAACGCACGCCGCGTGCCTTAACCTAGGGTGAGGCAGCATTGAAAGCCCGCCCGACCACGCCCACTGAACCGAGTTGATTCGCTAAAATTTGACCTTCCTTATTGCAAATTGTGAGTATATAAACTAGATCACGGGGTGTCACATTTATCATTCACATTTGTGAAACTTACAAACATGTTCTCCAAAGTGAGTGCAAAGAAATTTACATATTTATTTTTCTTTAATCTACGTTTCATTAGTGTCCTCGTTGTTTAGCACTTGAAGCCATGTTTTAAAACTCTTGTGATCTTACAGATCGTAGCCCTATGCGCCTTCGCGGCAGTAGCCCAGGCCGGTCTCCTGGTTGAGCCGCACTACTCCTCGGCGGCCGCCGTCTCCTCGCAGAGCATCGTGCGCCACGACCAGCCCCAAGCCGTGGCCCACAAGCTGGTGGCTGCTCCCGTCGCCTACCACGCCGCCCCCGCTCACGTTGAATACCACGCCGCTCCCGCTCACGTCGCCTACCACGCTGCCCCCGCCCCCGTGACCTACCACGCCGCCCCTGCTGCCGTCGCCTACCACGCCGCTCCCGCTCCTGTTGCGTACCACGCCGCTCCTGCTGCTGTCCACTACACCGCTCCCATCGCTCACGAAGAAATTGTAAGATAATTATTCTGGTTGTCTATTTACCTATGGACTAACTTTACCTTTAATCATAAATTAATAACTATTATTTTCTTCAGGCTCACCCCAAATACGAGTACACTTACTCCGTGGCTGACGGCCACACCGGCGACAACAAGTCCCAGCAGGAGACCCGCGACGGAGATGTCGTGAAGGGCTCTTACTCTTTCCACGAGGCTGACGGCTCCATCCGCACCGTGGAGTACACCGCTGACGACCACCACGGCTTCAACGCGGTGGTACACAACACCGCCCCCACGCACGCCCCCGTCGTGGTCAAGGCCGCCCCCGTTGTGGTCAAGGCCGCTCCCGTCGTCTACTCCGCTCCCACTTACTACCATCACTAAACGATTCTACCAAAGAAACGGTTTAATGATGATTAGTTAATTTATTGCTAATACATGTACATATAAGACATTTTCCTGTACTTAATTATTTCACCCAATCAATTTAATCACTATCCAGGATAAAAGTTTGCGGCATAATTATGTTTTACATATAGCGCAATTAACTTCACAGTTTTCTTTGAAAATATCTAATAATCGAAAGTTAAAATGTGTAGGTACCTAGAGATAACGGATACCTATATTTTTTGGGTTGGCGTTTCCTGTAAATGAGTATCAATTCACTAGGCCCTCTGAAAATGTTAGACATACAATACGAACGCTAGCGTTGTTAGTGTTGTTGCGTTGCGAACGCGTTGCTAGTGTTGCTACTAATACGGCGAACAGGTACTTACTGTATATTACCATTATAGAATAAAAAAAAATAATGGGATTAAATATATGAATAATAACTACGAGAAAAGTAAGTATACCTACAGTAGCAAGATTAAAGATACACAGCTGTCAGGGGAGCCCCAAACTAGGCTGCGCCTGTACCTTGGAACTCACTCTCACTAATAATAGTACATATGTAACAATTGAAATGGGGTAAACTATAACTTAAAATTGTGTGTTAGTGTGAGGATATACTCGTATATAGATATTTGAGCAGCGTTGTGCTTATGAGAGTGTGTACCTATAGCGAGAATTGCAAGTTGACGACAGACTTAAATATAAAAACGTATTATATCTACCGCATCATTTAATGATAGGATAGCAAATTAATTTACAATACATATGGTGCTACTTTACCGGCCTGGGGCGGCCGCGGAATTAATGTCAATATGTGCCTATGTCAAAAATTTAATGGGCCATATAAAGTATTGTAAAACGTTGTACAATACACGTGCGAAAAGGTAATTCGCAACTCGTGTCGATTTAAAACACTACCTTCGGTCGTGTTCCAATTTATCGCCACTCGTTGCGAATTTCCTTCTTTTGGCACTTGTATCATAATTACTATTTTAATTTTACTTTACATATTTAGGTACCTACATGGTTTTATATCACATGATTTTACAAACAGAATTGTATACAAAATACAAATCTAAATGAAAAAAAAATGTCATACTGTAATGGAAAAATATTTAGATAACAAAATACTTCTATGAAGCCGGACGGGCGATTAAATCTGTGTCTCGAATAGTGTCGATGGACTGTCAAGTTGGCAGCGATTCCGTGTTGCCAGGGAGATAGGTCTGAATCCCTTCGAAACCAGTTCGATCGCCAACTAGTTCTTACCAAAATAATTATTATCATTCTCCATGAACGGGTAGGAATGTATAGATTGTCGAGTCTTCCTTTCCCTTTCTTAAAAATATCATACCGTGCTTGTCCAGCAGCGTTTACCACGCTCTGTTCTAATTTCCGTATTTAGAATTTCACGTCAGTTTTGTTAAATGCCTTGGGATTGTAACCCTGGCAACATCGAAGAGGAGGCACCGAGGGAGAATGATTCGGCCATTTTGGGGACTTGGATTTTCTTCCCCGACCTAGCCGGGCTCGGCTTTATATTAAATAATGGGGACAACGTTCTCATCTTTGGTAAGTAATCTTACATTCGTTTGTGAAGACCGTGGAATTCGGAATCTGTTGTTGGATTATGCGATTATTGACGTGAACCGTTTATTTCAGCCTGCCCTCAGGTGTACCTTGAGGTTAACCCGTTTCCCGAAAGGGCGAACCAGGAGCGTCCTGGGCACTTCGGAGTTGATATTCGATCACTCATAAACCCCGGCAAGACGATTTTCCTCCGACAGGTAAGGCGTCGTTCATATACTTTTGTCAGAAATTGTATGGCGTGCCATGCGGCCACATAAAAGTATCCCGCGTAGCGCTGAATTCTATACTGTAATATAACCCCAAAGGGTTACGCATGGAAACCCTTGTTCCTATGTGAAACGGACTCTCACGTGGCACGGACCACAGATTCTTGGCGTGACCTGAGCCAGTGGAACTAATCCCGTACCCGGAATTTTCCAGGAGGTGTCTACTAGGGGCGCGGCCTTTGGTAGGCCAGATTCTGTGCCAGTCGACCTGTGCAGCTGGCCCCGCCAGAGTCGGAGCTATTGGAACCTCCGGCCATCTGGTCGAGAGAGAGAGCCGTCGACTGTCGCTACAGTGCAGCTAAGCCTTTCACAACTTTTTCCTAAACTGCGATTTTGGACTATTCACCTTTTAGTATTAACTATCCAATAGCGCAATCGACCAAGTATCACCAACAATAATTAAAACCCGGTTAGATAAATATAAATTTAGTTTACTATCAATAAGTCGTTAAGTAGTGTTTAAGCTCAAAAGTGTAAACTTAACCAGGTCGGCAATTAAATTGTACCTGTCCACTATCGGGTTGTTTGTTTTATCCCCTTCAGGACCCTTAGTTTAAAAATAAAGTATTACAGCGGCGCCCGAATAGGTTTGGTGATATTTGGCTTCTTTCCCTCCAACATTCAGCGAAGGTTTGAGCTTGGTTGTTTTGTGCTATTGTATTTCAATGTAACTTACTTTAAAAATATTTAAATTTAATTGAGTTTTGGTTAGCAAGAGTGTCTAACCACATGTTTTGTCTGGCACAGTCAGTACCTACTGTTGTATTTCACTTCCATGTCATTTTACGGTACTAGGTTGATTTAGGGAAGAAAATCCACTGTTTACATTTATTTTTTTTTAGTTGTATTTATTTTAAGGACTCTGTACATCCTCTTTTATTTTTATGAAAACATTATTTCCACTGTGTTTAATGTTATTTCATATTACTTGTTGACTCTTTAAGAGTGTGCTATACCTAAACTGGTGAACTTAAACTTGTTGTTGGTCGATAACGCTATAACATTCTTAAACTTATAAACTAGGTAATTATTTCTTTTCGGGGAAATTATAAGGAAAATACATTTAATATTTAATAGTGATAACCTTTACTACTGTAACAATGGCGAATGAGACCGCTTTGGAGGAGCGTCCAATAGCTTTTAATCTCTTAAAAAAAGATGAACTCGAGTATGAAGTGACGGTGCGCCTCGGGGTACCACTGACTACAGTGATGGAGCTCCGGAGCCAGCTCCGGAAGTTGAATCAGGAGATTCCCACTGACGAGGTCGCGGACTACAATGGTGACGTCAAGGAAGAACTGGACATAATATCTGCAAAAATGGACGACCTTCGTGACCAACTACAGTCACCAACGCAGCGTCGTACTTCCTTGAAGCTTCTTAACCGCGTACAGGCGGTTGCACACCATCTTTACCACCGTCTAACCCGCCTAACACCAGCTGAATCAGAGGCCTCAAGGCATTGTGAATTAAGTGATCAGTTGGATAAACTACTATCTCGCCTTGACAATGTGTTGATTAATTTTAGAAGTGCATTGTCAAGGGATGTCGCACTCGAGGTTGACAAACCGAATCCTACGGCCTTACCAGCATGCACAAAACACCATAATTTGGTGCAAAAATTAAATTTAAAATATGATGGCAAGACCTGTGTCAAAGCTTTCTTACGTAAGTTAGAGCAAGTGCGTGTGTCACGTGACATACCGGATTCAACCTTATTTCGCTCCGCCTGCGAACTATTCACGGACGAGGCATCCTCGTGGTTTAACGGAATCTGTGATCAAGTACACTGCTGGACGGACCTGAAGGCTGTGATGATCCGTGATTACCTCCCATTAGATTATAATGTCCGACTTATGAGGGAAATACGTGCTAGGACGCAGGGTTTTGATGAGTCAATAGTTAACTATGTCAGCGTAATGCTTAATTATTTTTCCCGTTTAGAGACACCCTTACCAGAGGCCGAGAAATTGAGTATATTGGTACAAAACGTCAGACCATTCTATTCTAAACAATTGGCATTATTTAAAATAGAATCTATAGGTGAACTTAAAGATCGTTGTCGGCAGCTAGAGGCCGCCACTCAAAGCGCCAAACGTTTTGCCGAGCCTGACAGAGATTTAAGTAAGTCACTGGCCCATGATTTGGTTTACAAGCCACTCACAACAAAAACTGTCTCGGCAGTGCAAGCATCGGCTGACTTTTGTGTGCGGTGCCGCGTGGACGGTCACACCTTGAAAACTTGTAAAGCAGCTCCTAAACTCGTTTGTTATCGCTGCGGCGAGAACGACGTAACAGCCCGTACTTGCCCTAAATGTGCGTCCACACCTAGTACCTCAAAAAACTAATAACGCCGAGTCAGGGTATGGCTGATCCGGTTTCCACAAAAAATACTAAAAAATATAAAAGTAGAATATTTATTCGCACGCCTATATTTAGTAATCCCAGAAAGCCCACTCTAGAAAACCATACACAACTCAATAGTTATTTTAATAACTAATCCCCTAGCTCTTCAGCACCCATTACCCTACTTAACCATCACTTACTTGCACCTAATGCTGTATCAACTTCATTGACAACAAAAGGCCAATGCCGCCCATTACATACCATATCGATGCCAATTAATAAAGCTAACACCCTTAACCCGCTTACTAATGCTTTTACCCCCACTAACATAACTCCATCCGCTTCACTTCCCTATCCTACCCTTACTAACCACACTAACACCCTTAACCCGCTTACTAACGCTTTTACCCCCACTAACATAACCCCACCTACTTCACTTCCCTATCCTACCTTTACTAACCTAACTAACCCCTTAAACCTCCTTACTAACGCTTTTGTCCCCACTAACTACATAACCTTACCCGTTTTACCCCCCACAATCCCTATTTCGCAAAATAACTTGACTTACCCACTTAACAAAATTTACCATAATGTAAATTACTGTGTAGAAGCACTACCTAAAGCCCCCACAGCCCATATTTGGCAAAATAACGTAACTTACCCAAATTATGAAATTTACCCAAATGCTAATTATTGTGTAGAGGAACCGACTCAATCCTCCACGACACGTATTTATCAAAATAACGAAACTTACCCACATAACCAAATTTACCCCAATGCAAATTATTATACAGAAGCACCGTCTGCACCCTCCACGACCCATATTTGTCAAAATAACGAAACTTACCCACATAATGAAATTTACCCTAAGGCAGATTCTAGTGTGGAAGGACCTTCTGTACCCTCTCCAACCCCTATTTGGCAAAATAATGTAACTTACACGCATAACGAAATTTACCCTGAGGCAACTAACAGTATGGAGAAATCGTCTACATTCCCCATAACACCTTTATCACAAAATAACGTAGTTTATCCACAGAACGAAACTTACCAGGATACAAATCCTTATTTGGAAACATTCCCCGCTAATTCTTATAATGGAGCCTTACAGGATACAATCGGTCCGTGCAGCAATGTACGCGAATCACAGATCTCTCATGCCGACGACCAAGCATCTAAGTTCGATCGAGAGGAATGGCACTCTTGGTTGTCATTTGTTACTTTTGTTTTTGAGTCTTGCCATAGTTTGAAGTTACTAGATTCGATAAACGAAGCTGATGAACAAGGCTTGCGACCATACCTTAAAGTAAAAATTTATGGCATGTCCTATTCTGGCCTAATGGATTCTGGCTCGGAGTTGACAATTTTGGGTGGTGACACCTTTGACAAGTACTTTGAGGGTCGAGTTACTCTGCATCCGCCGCACGGTTTAACTCATATAATCTCGGCGAACAAAGTCCGTTCGCCCATCAAGGGCCATGTATTCTTGCCCGTATTTGTAGGTGACAACACGCAAGTCGTAAAGTTTCATGTGATACCGGAGGTCCACACTAAACTTATTTTCGGTCTTAACTTTTGGATAGCCTTCGGCTTCGGACGGGATATCCTCGCGCTACTAAAGAATGGAACCTGTTCCTTATCAAACGAAGAACATAACAACATCGTCTCTGAGGTCAGGTACATACACGGCTTGGAGTCTCTTTCGACGGAGGAACAACGTGAGGCAGATACTATTATTAAAGAATTTGCATCAATATCCGCCGAGGAGAAGGGGTTGGGAAGAACGCATCTGCTAACGCATTCGATTGATACAGGAGATGCGAAGCCGATCAAACAGCGGTATTACATGTTATCTCCGTACAAACTTGCAGAGCTCAATAAACAGCTAGATGAGATGCTCCAGCTGGATGTCGTCGAGCCAAGCAGCAGTCCATGGAATAACCCGGTGACCATGGCCCCGAAATCAGATGGCTCCTTTCGATTCTGCCTGGACAGCCGAAAACTAAATGAAGTTTCCAAACACGACGCTTACCCCCTACCACTAATTAATCAAATTCTTAATCAACTAGGGAACGCGAAGTATTTGTCATCCTTGGACCTTAAATCAGCCTTTTGGCAAATAGGCTTAGATTCCAAGGAATCCATGGAAAAGACCGCCTTTACGGTCCCTGGCCGCGGTTTGTTCCATTTTAAAGTAATGTGTTTCGGCCTTACCTCAGCCCCAGCAACTCAGCAACGCTTGATGGACATTTTGTTTGGTCCAGAATACAACGGCCGTATTTTTATATACTTAGACGACATAATAATTGTCTCTGAAACGTTTACACAACATCTAACCCTACTTCGCCACGTACTAGAACGACTTCGATATGCTAACCTTACAATAAACCTATCTAAATGTAAATTCTTTCGTAGGCAACTAAGGTACCTAGGTTTTCTTGTAGACGAGTACGGCTTACGCACGGACCCCGACAAAGTCAAAGCGGTGGTGGACTTCCCCATACCGAAGAGTCGGAAAGATGTTAAACGCTTCCTAGGTACGGCGTCGTATTACCGCCGATTTATTAAAAATTTCAGCAACATTGCTGGACCTCTCAATCAGTTAACGTCCACGCGAAAAGGCGCTCCACCTTTTCGTTGGTCCCCAGAAGCGGATCAAGCTTTTAATGAGTTAAAAGTAGCAATGACCACGGCCCCAGTTCTAGCCTGCCCAGACTTCTCCAAATCATTCTCGGTTCACTGTGACGCTTCAGATTTCGGCATCGGGGGAACTCTGACACAAATATTTGAAGGAGAGGAACACCCACTGGCGTATTACAGTCGATCCCTCACGCCTCAAGAAAGAAATTATTCCGCCACTGAGAGAGAAGCTTTGGCGGTGGTCAATGTTGTAGAACACTTCAGACCATACCTGGAAGGAAGTCGTCAATTTAGGATTGTTACAGACCACGCCAGTTTGAAGTGGTTCCTTAATCTCAAAAACCCCACGGGGCGCCTCGAAAGATGGGGTTGTCGTCTCTCACCTTATAACTTCACAATCGAGCACCGGAGAGGCTCAGAACATATCGTACCGGACGCCTTATCAAGGGCAGTTCCCATCTGTTTAATTGATACAAACACCACTAATAATGACCCTTGGTATTCGCAGATCTATAACAAATGTGAATCCAACCCAGGATCGGTACCTAATTATCAATTGTTAAATGGTCGCCTTTATCGCTACACCAAATCAAAGAATGCCTTAACTACCGATTTCGAGTGGAAAGAGGTGATACCAGTGGAATTTCGTGAAGAAATCATGCATGCTAACCATGCAGTCCCCACTGCTGCACATTTAGGTACCGCTAAAACGTATAACAGGTTAAAACTTCGTTACTCCTGGCCACGGATGTATGAAGATGTAGTCCGATACGTCGCCAATTGCTCGGTGTGTGCCGCTTATAAACACAGCCAACAACCGACTCCAGGCTTCATGGGAAGTGCGAAAGTTTGCAGTCGGCCCTTTCAGTGCCTCAGTATAGACCTGGTTGGACCGCTACCACCCTCAAGGAAACTAAACACTTATATATTGGTAGTAGTATGTTGTTTTACTAAATACTGTATGTTGTTTCCCTTGAGACGTGCAACCGGGGCTGTAATTTCCCAGAGATTAGAAGATCATGTATTCATGATCCATGGTATCCCCCAAACAATTATTGCGGATAATGCATCCTACTTCACCGGCGGGGACGTTCAGAAGCTGTTCGCCAACTACAATATCCCACAACTACACTACACCCCCGTTTACTGTCCCCAGGTCAACACCGTAGAGCGTTACAACAAGACCCTAGTAACAGCAATATCAACGTTCGTTGAATCGGATCATCGCTCGTGGGACGTGAATATTTCTCGTATACAGTTCGCTTTAAATACCTCAGTCAATGAAACAACATCATATACTCCGTTCCTGCTCGTGCATGGACGCCAAGCAGTACCGGATGGCACAATTTACGACGACCCCGAGGAGGTCGACGAAATCGTTTTTTCCCCCCGGGGAGAGTACCTCGACAAGATTAAGACCCTTAGGGCCATTTACCCGACCGTGAAGGAATTATTACAGAAAGCTCATGACCGCAACATCAAGTATTACAATGATAAACGTCGTGATATAGAATTCAACGTCGGAGACGAAGTGTGGAAACGCACCTTCAAGCAGAGCAACGCCGGTAAATACTTCTCGGCGAAGCTAGCACCCAAATATGACAAATGTCGCGTCATTCGGAAAATATCCCGTTTAGTCTACGAGTTGGAAGATGAGAATGGGAAGCGTCTGGGTAAATGGCACATAAAAGACTGCAAGCCAAGTTCTGTCCACACCACTTGACTCCTGTAACGAGACGTACCAATACTCCACAATCCGGGTAGTCTATTATCTTTTGGGAAAGCGCTTTATTTATTTATTTTTTTTATTTTGTTTGTCCATTGAAGCGACGTTGGCTTCAATTTTTTTTTGTTTTCTCTTTGTTTTGTCCCGTAGGCCTAGATGCGATTGTTTCCAGCGACGGCCCCGCGGACTCAATTGATGCCAAGGGACAAATCGACGTGCGATTGTGGGCCGTAATCCACGTCCTAGGGAAGTCCTTAGATTCCCTTCTCCTTACACCGTTCGGCTGGTGACACAGCTCGAGGGCGAGCTGGAATTTTACTCCTTCGTCTTTTGCCTCTGTCGTAAAATTCTCCTGGTTAGGGGGGTGTGTAATGGAAAAATATTTAGATAACAAAATACTTCTATGAAGCCGGACGGGCGATTAAATCTGTGTCTCGAATAGTGTCGATGGACTGTCAAGTTGGCAGCGATTCCGTGTTGCCAGGGAGATAGGTCTGAATCCCTTCGAAACCAGTTCGATCGCCAACTAGTTCTTACCAAAATAATTATTATCATTCTCCATGAACGGGTAGGAATGTATAGATTGTCGAGTCTTCCTTTCCCTTTCTTAAAAATATCATACCGTGCTTGTCCAGCAGCGTTTACCACGCTCTGTTCTAATTTCCGTATTTAGAATTTCACGTCAGTTTTGTTAAATGCCTTGGGATTGTAACCCTGGCAACATCGAAGAGGAGGCACCGAGGGAGAATGATTCGGCCATTTTGGGGACTTGGATTTTCTTCCCCGACCTAGCCGGGCTCGGCTTTATATTAAATAATGGGGACAACGTTCTCATCTTTGGTAAGTAATCTTACATTCGTTTGTGAAGACCGTGGAATTCGGAATCTGTTGTTGGATTATGCGATTATTGACGTGAACCGTTTATTTCAGCCTGCCCTCAGGTGTACCTTGAGGTTAACCCGTTTCCCGAAAGGGCGAACCAGGAGCGTCCTGGGCACTTCGGAGTTGATATTCGATCACTCATAAACCCCGGCAAGACGATTTTCCTCCGACAGGTAAGGCGTCGTTCATATACTTTTGTCAGAAATTGTATGGCGTGCCATGCGGCCACATAAAAGTATCCCGCGTAGCGCTGAATTCTATACTGTAATATAACCCCAAAGGGTTACGCATGGAAACCCTTGTTCCTATGTGAAACGGACTCTCACGTGGCACGGACCACAGATTCTTGGCGTGACCTGAGCCAGTGGAACTAATCCCGTACCCGGAATTTTCCAGGAGGTGTCTACTAGGGGCGCGGCCTTTGGTAGGCCAGATTCTGTGCCAGTCGACCTGTGCAGCTGGCCCCGCCAGAGTCGGAGCTATTGGAACCTCCGGCCATCTGGTCGAGAGAGAGAGCCGTCGACTGTCGCTACAGTGCAGCTAAGCCTTTCACAACTTTTTCCTAAACTGCGATTTTGGACTATTCACCTTTTAGTATTAACTATCCAATAGCGCAATCGACCAAGTATCACCAACAATAATTAAAACCCGGTTAGATAAATATAAATTTAGTTTACTATCAATAAGTCGTTAAGTAGTGTTTAAGCTCAAAAGTGTAAACTTAACCAGGTCGGCAATTAAATTGTACCTGTCCACTATCGGGTTGTTTGTTTTATCCCCTTCAGGACCCTTAGTTTAAAAATAAAGTATTACAATACTACATCCCGATTCCCGAAAGATTGTTGACATCTTTTTTAAATTATTTAAACCTCCTCAAATCCGCACTCCTTTTGGTGATTTGCACCACAATATGTCATAACATAGGTTCATGTCTCATGTCAAATTTCATGGTATAGTCGCACCAATAAAAGTCTGCATCGGATTTGATAGGCCACGCAGCGTAAGTGTTATTTACACGTCATAATTTCATAGAAGTTTGACGTTTAAAATAATACATTGACTGCGTGGGCTATCAAATCCGCTGCATACTTTTATTGGTCTGACTCTGTCAGGCTGTCGTTTTAAATTGAGAAATTGTGTAATCCTATAGAAAACACGCTTACAAAAGTGACAACAGAAAGATTTGCTCTGAACTACCAACAGGGGTAATGTTGGCGTACACGATATTAGAGAATTGAGAGAATTATATTTTCCTCTTGGGTCACTGAGGCCTTTACAAAGGATTTAATCCAATCGAATTTGAAATAAAATAGAATACAAGAAGGTTCCAAATTCAAAACTGCAATAATGACCTGGGGGACTCAGGAGGAACCAAGTCAGCACAAGGTGAAATTGAACCGTCCATATAATTAATAATGATTATATAAAGTTTCCCAATACATGTAAAAAAGTAATCCAGTCAAAGTAGTTAGTAATGACATATAGAAATAAGTAACCTTAGACTCTAGATTTAGATTGTAGACTAGTTAATAAATGTAGTTAGGAGTAAATAATTGCCATACGATAAATAAATACCTATTAGGTTTAGCAATCCTACTTTTTAATTCATTTGAGAGTTAAGTGTTTAATCTACAAAATTATGTAAAATAATGTACTGCCTACCAGACGCTGCTGAAGCGCGGGTGGCCTAGCGGTAAGAGCGTGCGACTTGCAATCCGGAGGCCGCGGGTTCAAACCCCGGCTCGTACCAATGAGTTTTTCGGAGCTTATGTACGAAATATCATTTGATATTCACCAGTCGCTTTTCGGTGAAGGAAAATATCGTAAGGAAATCGGACTTATCCCAATAAGGCCTTAGTTTCCCCTCTGGGTTGGATGGCAGTCGCTTTCGTAAAAACTAGTGCCTACGTCAATTCTTGGGATTAGTTGTAAAGCGGACCCCAGGCTCCCATGAGCCGTGGCAAAATGCCGGGATAACGCGAGGAAGAAGAATGTAATGCCTGCCACCAGACATCCCTAACTAATATTATAAATGAGATAGTATAGGCAGGTAACTCTGTCTGTTAGCTCTTCACGCTTAAACCGCTGAACTGATTTAGATGCAATATGGTAAAATGGAGAAAGTTTAAGGCCCAAGGAAGGACATAGGATGGTTTTTATCATCAACATCAATTTTAATATCGCACAGATTTCAACGTGTCACCTTCGCATATTTTTAATTTGCGCAAGATCATGTGCACCCTGCACTGAATTGCACGATATTGGTTTTAATAGTATTACAATCTGAATAAGTTTCTACAAACCGATCGATCCGGACAAAGTTTGATAAAAAGTTACGAAAACACGCATCGCGACGAACCACTATTCAGAATTTACTTGTATAGGTACTTTTCTATCAACAAATCGAATGTATTCGCCTGATTTATTAATTAATTTGCAAGCTTCACAAATAATAAGTTTTCTATTATTTAAGGGTTATTTAAGTAAGATAATAGGTGCTAATTTGCACCACGCCCAGCCTATTCTTAACATAAGTGCTTTCTAGGAAGAATGCGCGCTTGCACACGCGTAACCCGGGCAAGGTTGTGCCAAAAGCTCGCTCGACCACTTTAGCCGCTGCCTCATACTCGAACATGACCTTACCCATTTGCAATTCACATGTATAAAAACTAGGGCTTGACTCTCGAAAATTATCATTTACATTTGTAACGTATCTGAGCAAAGAACAAAATGTTCTCCAAAGTAAGTCGAAAAGGATTATTAAGATTACAACTTTTAAAATCATTAATTGATTTTATGAATTGCAAAATTAAGCATAGTTTTCAAGAATACTAATTAATTACCTATGTAATTTACAGATTGTAGCCCTTTGCGCCTTCGCGGCTGTAGCCCAGGCCGGTCTCCTGGTTGAGCCGCACTACTCCTCGGCCGCCGCGGTCTCCTCGCAGAGCATCGTCCGCCACGACCAGCCTCAGCTGGCCCACAAGCTGGTGGCTGCCCCCGTCGCCTACCAGGCCGCTCCCGCTCATGTCGCCTACCAGGCCGCTCCCGCTCATGTCGCCTACCACGCTGCTCCCGCTCAAGTTGCCTACCACTCCGCCCCTGCCCCCGTGACCTACCACGCTGCCCCCGCTCCCATCGCCTACCACGCTGCTCCCGCTGCCGTCCACTACTCCGCTCCCATCGCCCACGAGGAAATCGTAAGTTTTTAATTATTATTTTGTATTTAACTTTGTTTTCGTAATACATCATTTTTTTTGTGATGTGAGAATATTTTTTTTAATTACTGTTATTAAAAACACAAAATTTCAATTACCTATTTTTCACTTCCAGTCTCAGCCAGCCAAGTACGAGTACTCCTACTCTGTTGCTGACGGTCACTCCGGCGACAACAAGTCCCAGCACGAGACCCGTGACGGTGATGTCGTGAAGGGCTCTTACTCCCTCAAGGAGGCTGACGGCTCCATCCGCACCGTGGAGTACACCGCTGACCCCCACAACGGTTTCAACGCCGTGGTGCACAACACCGCCCCCTCCCACGCTCCCGTGGTCGTCAAGGCCGCTCCCGTCGTCTACTCTGCCCCTACTTACTACCACCATTAAGTCAAGAAATATGTACAATATTTAAAATAAAATATATTTATTAAACTATACATTTAGCAATTACAACGTTTTATTAAGCTTCTTATTCCGAAGAATCTTACTAATTTAATTTAACTGACAACAATAAAAAAAACAGTAATATATTCGTGAAATTCCAACTTAAAATTGGTAATTTTTTGTGTATAAAGTATAGTTACAACATTGTACTACGAGTGCCTAACTTATTGTATTGTATGTTATCCTGGAAATATCTGATACCGCGGTACTTGATGTCCACTTTCTGACTCTACCCCTTTTCAAGCAGGGCCTTTGTCATCCTCTAATGTTGCGATTGACACTAAATTTCACTGTGATAATTTCTTTAAGCCCTTTTTAAGAATTTCATGATCCATATTCCTATAAATAGGCCTACTCGTAGCTGCCTTCCCATGGCCAAACATGTATTAATCGATAGTTTTTTTTTTATTCCACACCCAGCTTTTACTAAGCACAGTACTGAAAGCAGGTCTTACTTTAAGTACTAGTTTATAGGGTTCTGTATCCAAAGGGTACAAACGGGACCCTATTACTAATCCACTGTCAGTCTGCCTGTCTGTCCGTTTGTCTGTCACCAGGCTATATCTCATGAACCGTGATATCTAAATATACACTTGAAATTTTCACAGAAGATGTAGGTATTTATGTTGCCGCTATAACAACAAATACTAAAAAGTACACCCTCGGTGGGCGAGTCCGACTCACAGTTGTCCGATTTTTATATACATAGGTAGATAAAACCGCGCAAATATCGATTTGTAATGGTAGGTAGGTACCAACAAAGTGGGACAATGCATTAGCAGCATCTATTGAATTGTGGTGATGCGATATTCTGATAACATTTGCAAGATTCCGCTCTCTTTCGTGAAATAATAATTATTATTAGAAACGGAAAGAGGAAGTTAGGCCAAAACCAACACTTAAAAAATAGTGATCTGTGAGGAAGTTTATCACTTTAGCGAAATTACAAATAAAATATAATCGAAATGATTTAGTTGGCTTAGTTTCTACTTAATGTAATGACAGGTAAAGAATGAATCAAAATAATATATGAAAATTGAAAAATATGTTAATATTAGGTACCTAATACCGTGTATACTTAGGTTTATATTTTACTAACGCAAAATATCAAGACAATTATAAACAAATTAACTGAATAGATAAGGCAAGATCTGGGCATCTAAAAGAATTAAAACCAAAGTATACCCGAGTACCTACTTCAAACTAAAACTACTTTTTAAGTGAAACGTTTCGTTAAATTTCATTTTTGGTTAAGTGTCCCCAAAAGCTGTGTCAATGGTTCCTTTGCTTTTTGATTGTGAAATGTAATGTGATGATACGATACGATTACAAATGTTCCGGATAGAAATAACATGGATAAGGTATTTTAAAAATGTGAGAATTTTTAGCTTTCCCCTTGATACCGTATCTTCATTTAAATGTGGAGTCTTTTAGAGTACTTACTTACCCAAACCCTCAGAATAATTTAGGTACGGAAAATGCTAAGTATTTAATTACGCCTTTAAGTGTTCTACGCAGACAAACGATGTTCGTAAGTATTACCTACCTACGATGTATTTTTATTACATCTTCAGATACTGTTTTAGATAATCTGAAATAAATATACCTATATATAGTTAAGTACTAGGATTAGTTCTTGTACAATGCTATCAAACAAAGGCCTTCGAGACTATTACTGACTATACATACAAGCAGTATCATGTAGGGGAACAAATTAATGCTAATTATGTATAATTTTTGACGTCAGGTGCTATCTAAATCATTCTTTACCTATTGATTGCATTATTTTTTTTCCGGAACATTAACGAATGTAACGGCACATCCGCTCTATTCTATCCGCATCTTGATCAACGCTCGATGACAAAGACTTTACAATTTTTATAATAGGAATTGGAAAAGTATAAATTGGTTAAAAAATCTACGGACAGTCAACAGTTCTTTCTTCTATTCCGTTTAGGACGGTACTAAACCAAGTGAAACAAAATGTCTGGAAAGGTAATAAATTAAGTTAATCCTCTATTTTTTTTTATTTCTCTTTAATATACTTAGCAATTTTTATTTACTTTACTTATTTTTGTATAATTTAGGTCTTAATATTCGTTTGCTTCGCGAGCACCGTGGCCGCGGTTTTAATCAGACCAAGTGGGAACAAGGGATCGGACATTGACATCAACAGTCCTAAAGGTTGGCAAATGGTGAGGACGTATCATCCGCCGAGCTCTCACGACTACTACAAATATGACTCTTATTTTGTAAGTACTAAAACATATGTAAGTACTTTATATTGTACACCAAATGCAAAGTGCCTGGCCGCTTTATGAATGGTTTTCCATTAAACTCATAGTTATTTACTACTGAGACACTGTTACTTACATGGAGTAAGTACAGATATCCCAAAGACGTCCACACGATATCCTAATTAAATACATTACTTTTGTGCACTAGTAGATTTTATATGATCAAGTATCTGTTGAATAATCGCGTAGTTATCGGTTGAATAGTTTTATTCATAGATTATGAAAACCTATAAAGATGGTACATCTAACATTATGTATCTTCATAATTTCCCGTTCGTTAATTTCTGGCCGGTTTGATAAAATGAAGCTTCTATTTCAGACGTATCCTAAATATAACTTCGAGTATTCGGTGTCTGACAAGAAGACGGGTGACCACAAGCATCACAGGGAGTCCAGAGACGGTGACCGCGTGCGAGGGGAGTACAGTCTGGTTGAAGCGGACGGGTCCCTGCGCAAAGTGGAGTATGACGCCGATGACTATAACGGGTGAGTGTTATTTATTATTGCTTAAAAACTACTGTGTGTGTGAAGATGAAAAACACGATATTCTGTCATCAACATCTAAATAATTATGCTTTCTTTTCTTTGTATTTTTATGAGGATCGAATGATTTTATTGGACTAAAGGATGGCTCACGTTAGACCGGGGCGTGTCCGAGCCGGAGCTTCCGGCGCATCGTTTTCTATGGCGTTCACGTGATCGCCTGTAATGTCGTAGAAAAGTAAGCGCCGGAAGCTCCCGCCGGAAGGCCCGGTCTAACGTGAGTCATTCATAACTCGTATACAGAAAATACAGTTTAATTTGCAGTTTCCTTTTTGAGAACTAAAGATATTTCTTATGTTCTAAATTAAATAGCTCATTAAATAGCTTTGGTGTCACACATGGTTTCTTAATATAAGTAATACCCAATTGTGTATATTAACAAACTAACATAACATTATGAACTTACATTGTTAATTCTCTATTTAATGTTGAATATTGTGCACCGACCCTGTATATCAGCTGAGTTGTTATACAATTATGAAGTTATTCATTTATTAATATGTTTGTTTTATCTTCAGGTTTAACGCAGTTGTCAGTAAAAGCATCAATATGCACGGAGATCACGCGGTGTCCTACAGTGGTCACGCTAGACATTTTTATCCTGTTGGTCATGGCATTAAAATTAACCACTATTTCCCTGGAAAGGATTACAAATACCATGAAACACCAAACGCGGTTAATGAAATCGTTGAGGAAAATAACAAGCCTGCAAGCAATGAGGTTAAGTCTGCAAAATCTGATGTTACTAAAAATGAAGGCGAAGATAAGGTTCCAGTAGTTGAAAAAAAAGAAGAAAAGGAAATGCAACCAGCTGTTAAGGTAGAAACTGAAGAAACTCCAGTCAAAGAAATGCCCGCCGTTGTATCAATGATGATGCAAAACGCTCCGTCCGGTGAAATGCCAGCTGCTGAAGGTATGGTCTTAATACCAGTATCCGCAGAATCTATTGATACCATCTCAAAAGAACCTGTTTCGGTAACCGAAGAACCAGCAAGCAAGAAAGAGAATTCCATGTCAGACTCTGAACAGGCTTCCTCATATTACCACTCAAGAATTTACTTTGTAAGATATTAATAAAAAAACGTATTTGTTTTTATTTATTTGTAGTTGGATTGTAAGATAAGAGTCATGTAAAGTTACCGGCCTAGGTGTAAAATGTTGTTGAAGTAAATGATAAGAATTTCCAGGTGGTTATGTTATTGTTAAAAAGAACTGTTAAAAGAAAATAAAAACTGAATTAAATATGTTCGTTTTTGTACACGTTAATGTCCGTACAGATACAAACGTACCAACTGTATTTATAGTGAATGAGTAATATTCATATATATGTATAGGTATATTAACTTGTGAATAATACCTAACACCTTTCCCAAACTAGCAAATCGACAAACAATATCGAATATTGCATGCCTGGCAACCCCATGATTTGATTTGATCCCATTTTGAACGACTTACTTATTCCCTAAATAAGCACCCACTTACTTACAATATTTTACCCGTAATCAGTATGGTGACACAATTACAACGTTAAAACGTTACTTAACCATCTAATTACATTTAACAGAAAAGTTAATTATTTAATTTTGATGAGTAATGAGTCCGAAAACTTATTTGCAACGTGTGTTTTGAGCAATACGTTGCACTTGCAGCATTTGCGTACGCATTATACTTACTTATATAAACTTACAGTATGTTTAGCTTGCAGACATATATCCAAACAGATCACGCAAAAAAACCTTTATGACATGGCAACGGACCTATTATTATTGGGTAGGTACATATTTGCACTTTGCTGATTTCTAAATTATTAACAGTACTTTAACTGTTAAATTTGCAAGAAATAATTAATATTTATAATAAGAATTCAAAAGGGATAAAAATTAACATGTTAGCGACACGGCCGTAAGTGATCAGGCTATTTTGCTTTGGGCCCATGAGTACCAAACTGCAATGAAAGAGGACAGTATGATTTGGATTATAAAGTATTAAAATGCGTAATTTCCAAAAAAATCCTATATAGAATTAATGAAACAAATAATAATTTGTATTATTAATCGGTCTATCGTATATGACGTTTATTAAACATTGAAATAAATATTTGTGTGTATGTAATAGTTGTTTCGTATTGGGGCTCGTAATATACTGTTTAGTGTCGGATTTACAAGGCAATGCATTTTCCCAGAACAAAAACAAAGCGTGATGAATTCGAATACTATTTAAATTTATATCTGTTGTGTTACCATGTATTATAATAATACGGTTTCGCAAGTCGCAATTAGCGACTAGATTATTGCAAATATTAGTGCGTGAATATTTGTGTTTTAGACAATGACAAACGCCAACGGTTTATCATATACTATTCTGCCGCCCTAAGCTAAAAGGCAGTTTTTCGACATTTTGCCAAAATGGACTTTTTGTGATATTCGTAATGTAGAGATCGAGACGCATCGACCACTTTGGCCCGTTTTCCGATAAGTGGCCTAGTTTTCGAGAAAAATATCGTAAAAAGACCGTATTTGCACTAATTTTCGTTCGTTCCTAGTCTAAAAAGCGACTATTTGACAAAGCCAGGCTAAAACAATGTATATGCAGCTATACGTTTTTTTACGCTCTGGTTTGCGTAAAATCTTATCCACCATATCTAGCCTAAAATAACGTATAAGCCAAAAACTAGGCTAAAAATACGTAAAAGACGCTATACGCACTTTAAGATTAGGATCTTTAGCAAAATTTTAGATCTGATGCTAGTCTAAAAAATCGTATAATATTTTTTTTTGTTTAAATGTCTCATACGCCATTTTAGCCTAGTATCACTTAACTTTTTTACGTCAACATAATAGTCTTTAGAAACGTATAACTATTATACGTTCTTCTTATTTTGTATGGACGTCGTATTAAACGCAAACAAACTTTTAAAATGGTTGAAAGTGCGTCTAACTAGTCTATAACGCAGTATATGCTCCAACCTTCGTCATGCTCCCCGCGCGCCGAAAGACACCTTTACGCTAAGTAAAAGCCGTCAGCCGCAAGCGCAGGCTTGTGGCTGCCGGAATGAGAGCGGAGGTGGCTTTTTGCGCGCGAAATATTGACCGAACGCCAAGGTTAAAAAAATGCTTTGTTATTGCATTACCATCATATGTTATTAATAATATGTAGTGTTTACAATTAGTACCTTCGAGTATTATCATTTTTATCAAGGTATACACTTTAAAAATGCCTAGCAAATACTTCTGCTCGACAGCAAATACGTCTTTCTAGCGTAGTTTGTGATGGTAAAATTGTTCATACGTACTTTTCTACAGCAAACGTTGTTTAAGTTTTATTTATTCATTGGACGGTTTGACTGCTTTTATTTAAATAAAATCAAATTGATATTACAGCTAATCGTATCGGGTTTAATTCCTTATAAGCCAAGTAGGTATTTGACATTATGAAGAGTTTAAATCTTATTGAAAAATGTTTTAAAGGGAAATTTAATGAGAATTCTTACGGGCAGTATAACATTTTCCGCCTTCCGCCAGTATTTAGATAACCAGGACAAAGGACCATGGGCATCTTTGTATGGAACCTGGGTCCATCCGAAAACCAACTGAGAATTAAAGATAATATTATATACACATATATATATATATAATATTTTACTTAAATGAAATACTTAAGTAGGTTTTATCTAGTTCATATCGCACCAATAGATTTCGCTAAGAAATATCGTAAATTAATTACTGCAAATTATATTACGTTTTATTTATCATAGTATTTATATATTACAGTACTATCTATTACGTTTTATAAAAAAACAATATGTATCTTAAAATAGGTTGGTATGTTTGTGTATTAGATAATAGTTGTATGTTAAAATAGTCAAACCTATGAGTTTGTAATCTAATAGAAAAATAATTTTATTGTGAATCTAATTTTTAATTACAACCGCTAAAAGGCGTTTTAGAATTAAATAAATGACAGAGTATGTGCAGGAATTAATACACTCGTATTAATTTTATTGCTAATGTAGACTACATAATTCGCTAACGTATTACCGTGCGATGAAATTCCATGCCTATTGATAACAAACTAAAATAAATATTAGAGATGCCACGAATTCGGTAAAACATTATGTATTTTTTGAGTTACGTGTATACAAAAACTGGTCACCTACAAAGATAAATGTTTGCTAAGATTTAAGTCAGCAGCAAGCTGGGTTCTCCATACGACTGTAGTTACGCTCTCATTTTAAAACGATTAGCTAGATTGCTCTAAAACTTTGTACTCAGTAAAGGATAAGGTATATCTATGCCTGTAATTAATGTGTAGCTTCAGATACCATGGAAAAAAATACAGCGAAAATAAGTTTTTCATACAAAACTTATTTTTCCTCTATTTCATTAGTTTTGTTGGAATATAAACTAATTAGGTACTGGCATAGATATACCTCATATCATTGTTTGTGCAATTTAGTACAATCCAACACGTTGTTTTAAAATGAGTACGAATCTCCGTTTTTATGGGAAGTAAAAATTCGGCTGAGCTTACTGCGGACTCTGTTAAGTTTCGTTGCTCATGCTCATTAGAAGTATATGTAATGTCATTAGTAGAGTCGAGTGAATCTAGTCTATTATACAAATAAAATCAGAAAGGCCGTACACTAAAAATTTGTTACATATTATGGGGTTATTCCCACTAGTTAGGTATCTACCGCCAAGTTGTTACCAGTGGTAACTACTGGGAATTTATATCCCACTTTTCTTCCCAGTAGCTACCACCAACTCAGTTTTGTGGTAACTACTGGGAACTTCTTTTTCCAGTAGTTACCACTGGTAAAAGGTGGGATTTTTTCCTAGTAGTTACCACCAACATTTTTTTACAGTACAGTTTAAATGTTTGTTTATTATATGAACACAAAAGGCTACTACTAACTAAAATACTACCAGGCTATTATTAAAAAAACAAGATCCAGCGATTACTTTTTGGATTATAATCTTAATTACCATACAAAATTAACACATAGATCGGGTTTTTCCCACTAATTACCATCAAGTTGTTACCAGTGGTAACTAATGAGATTTGTTTCCCAGTAGTTACCACTGGTAAAAGGTTGGATTTTATTCCTAGTAGTTACCACCAACATTTTATTAGTTCAATAGTAATAAAAACAGTATAAGTAGAATACTATAAATATAGAGGCTTTATTGAACCCTAACAAGATTGTAGTGGTAACTACTCCCATTAGTTACCACTGGTAACAACTTGATCGTAACTAGTGGGAATAACCCAATTTATATGTTAATTTTGTATGGTAATTGAGATTATAATCCAAAAAGTAATTGCTGGATCTCGTTTTTTTAATAATAGCCTACTAGTATGGCGTTTTTTGTTCATATATAAATAAACATTTAAACTACGTGACTGTTTTTTATTCCCATTTCTTCCATAAATACTAATCTATAAAACCGTATATTCGGTGTTTTTGTTGGTATACGTTTTTTTACACTAGCACGCTAGTCTAAAATCTGGTCAAATTCATAATTTTTCCTAGGATACTAACCAAAACGGCCGAATAGCTGCTATAGGGTCTTTTAACTTAGGATCTCAAGTGCGAATTATTCATTGGTACTAAGCAAAAAGGCAGCATGTGACATATACGGCGTTTTTACCTAGTTTCTACTTCGGAACTAAGTTAGAACGCCGCATAACGCATGTTTACCGCCTTCTTGACTAGTACGACCTACTCATTTTTAAGCTTAATACTAATTTAAAGTGTTTTTCATAAAATAAAAAAAAACTGAGCTGTTTAGAAACATACTATAAATACATAAAATAAGTACATATATATACCTACCACATACAAAAAGAAAAAATGGAAAAAGTTTTACCGTTTCGTAGAAATTCAAGAAAGATGTTTGGGTTGGTTTTTTGCGATTATCTCGAAACTAGCTTTTGTCGAAAAACTGGCTTTTAGCTTAGGACGGCAGTATTGTTCGGACTTCTGTTTTCTTGGCCGAATTGTGTCCATTGTTTTTATAATTATTGGGCCATTTTACATACAAGCGATGTATTGATTAAAACATTTTTATTCTTTTCATTGTTTTGATGAACAGAAATTGATCGAATGCTACTATGTAGTCAAATTAAATCATATACGTATCCATGAACGTAAGTTCATGGTGAAAGAAGGATAAGTAGTTAGTACCCATTTTTTTAAAACAAAAACAAGTTTATCTAAACTAAAACAAATACATATATGAAGAGAGTTGGTTAATGGTTATGCATGGTTGGATAAGGACAGGGCCACTTTGTAAGTAGGTACCTATGCATTTTTTTCTCGTTAGACATTTTGTTACTAACCGGGTGGGTATTTACATACTTGTACCACCGGCAGCTACGGAAGTCCTGAAACAATGCATGGAAATAGAGTTAGACCAATAAAAGCCTGCAGAAATTTTGACAGCACACGCAGCGCAGATGTTATTTTAAACGTCAATCTTCTATTAAATTATGACGTATAAATAACGCTAGCACTGCGAGTGCTGTCAAAATCTCTGCAGACTTTTCTTGGTCTAACTCTACTCACGTGTCTTTTTTATTCCTTTGGCGTTTATCGAGGTACAAATTGGCATCTTGGCGATGTCCCTTGATGATCTTATCATGATATCGCAGGTAGTGGTATAAACTATAAGAGAGCAAACAACCGGCCGTTGTAAAGATCCTTGATAGCCTTTGTCCAGCAGAAGACGTCTTTCGGCTGATATGATATGATATGATATGACACAGTAAATAGCACTCAACAGTGAACTTAACGCCGTTAGTCGCATGCTAATTTTACTGCTTTTATCAAGATACTTAATTGATCAAATCGAGTTATTCTTATTATAAGGTTATAATCTATGTACTTACTTACCTAATTTAATCGGTTGACATTTAATGTAGGTATATTGGTAATTTTACTTACTTAAGTGCAAAATATTAACCTTTCAAATATTTAAATTCTCCCATTATCAAAAAATTGCTACCTGCTAGTACTACTACTAACACAATTGAATACGTAAGTGCTACAATCATTTACAAGGTCAAGGTTTCAACGAAGATTACCTAGACATAAAAAAACGTATAAAATTTTTACGCCAATTTAATTTCGCTTCGATAATTAAAGATTCCAGAAATGCCGACCATGACGGGCAAAGTTGAGGGCCAGAGGACTCGCGGCAGACCACCCGCTAGATGGAGCGCACAAATTACTTACTACTTACACCATTGCATCTACATCTGCAGGAAGCCGTGCATATGGCGGGTGACAGAAGCCTATGGAAGTGACTGGTCAACAACATTAGGACATGATGTCACGATCCTCAGCATTGAGGGAACGACTGATGATGATGAATTAAAGATTCCACAAATACAAACACACAAAGAGAACGAGTAAAATTTAAAAAAAATTTGGTAGAATCGAATGAAATATTTTATACTAAGCCTAACGCTATAATATCGAAATCGAAACTCAACTTTAGATGTTATCTGTTATTTATAAAGATCTTCAAATTGCTTATATAAGTTCCAGTACTCAAGTAGTTATGTAAATTGGTAAAGGAGACTAAATATCGTAACACGTCCGGGATCAACATCGATTCCTGTCATTTATGTACTTACGAGAAATTATCAATTGTAACCTTATTCTGTTTTGACATAATGTTGCTACAGGTATATTTCGTAATGCAAACGAAACCATGCAGATGCCCAGAGTATCTGTATCGTTCTGTAGTTCAGTCTTGGTCTTAAATTGTATGTACCGTAAAATGGGGTACCTAAGTAGGGATTGCGTGGAGAGATGGGATGCCAGGGGGCTGAGATGGTTTTTAAAGGCTACTGCTACCTAAATAATGTATTCGTATTACAAATGGACCTATAGTGATAATTCATAAGAAAAATAATCGATCCAAAATCACCTTTGTATGAAATCTCATCTCACCCCAACTAAAAGCACAAAGTACCTATAGGTAGTATACTACGGGGTGAGGAGGGATTTTGTATTTATCGGTCAAGTTATGAAATGGAACCTACCTATGTTACTGTAAAAAATCGTTTTTAGTGAAATAAATAGGTACTAAGAATCATTTTAGTATGTTGTGTGTTTTTAAGTTTTACACAAGTTCTTCTATTTCATTTTTCTAGATTTTATTAAAAAACAATTTAAACCAATAATTCGAAATCTGAAACAATAAATTATTTGCTGTACGTAATTATGCGTAGGTACCTTTAATATTTTAATAATATATCACAGATAAAACTACTGCGTAAAATTAAAAAAAGGTATTGTTATCAGTTTGATCAGCCTCTCACTGTTCATTTTTCTGTTCATACTATAGCCATATCACGTTGCGACATCCTATAAAGTGAGCAGATTGGCAACGCGGCTATTGCTGTGATCCGATCCGATATCTCAGGGAATAGAGCCCCTCCACCGCTTTTATGTTTTGTTTGTTATATAAAAAGAGTGTTCTATCTGAGCTATACCAGTCAGGTACAGGCGTTTGTATTCAGAGCAAAATGTTCTCCAAAGTAAGCTCGCGTTCATAAATTGCGTAACTTACGCATAGGACATTCGCTTAGAGGAATAATATATTTTTAATATTTTTTGTTGAGGATTCAAATTAATTCCTTTACTTACATAAAATTCGCTACATGGGATATCTGAGATACAAGAAGTCAATAAACCACATTTATATTTATCTTAGCATTTTTTAAATTCTAATTAAATTATTTTAATTTACCTGAATGTCCAATGGTGTAGCATCATTGTAAAACCGATTGTTTTTGTATCAGATCGTAGCCTTGTGCGGTTTGGTGGCGGCGTGCCAGGCTGGTCTCCTGCACCATGCCCCGGCGGTGTCGCACCAGAATATCGTGCACCACGAACAACACCACGAGACCCCGGTGCACTACGTCCACGCCGCGCCCGCTTACCACGCCGCTCCCGCCGTCCATGCCGCTCCCGCTTACCACGCCGCTCCCGCCGTCCATGCCGCGCCCGCTTACCACGCCGCTCCCGCCGTCCATGCCGCTCCCGCTTACCACGCCGCTCCCGCCATCCATGCCGCCCCCATTCATGCCGTCCACGCCGCTCCTGCTCACCACGAGGAGGACCACTATGTTGATGAATACGTAAGTTATTCTTATCTCATTTACTAAGGCCTACTTGCATCATTCTACTAACCCGGGGTTAACCGGTTAAACCTGGAGTTACCATGGTTACCCTGGGTTAGTGGGATGGTGCAAGTGGGCCTAAGTACGAGAACCTTCCTCTAGATATGCTTGGCGATTTTCATTTAGATAGATACTTACACAAATGTGTGTTCTGTCTAACTCTAAAATAGCACTTGCAGTCAAATGAAGTCGTGAATTATTGCAGGCTCATCCTAAATACGGATACTCGTATTCCGTTGAGGATCCCCACACCGGCGACCACAAATCCCAGCACGAGACCCGTGATGGTGATGTCGTGAAGGGCGAGTACTCCCTGCTGCAGCCTGATGGCTCCTTCCGCAAGGTCACCTACACCGCTGACCATCACAACGGGTAAATAAACGTTATATTATTTCAATATTTGCAAATGTAATTTTGCTAAGTATAATAATTATAGTAAAAGTAGTTCAAGTGCAGACAGCTGTGAGAATATCCCGTGCATTTATTTTATCCAGACGGTGCAATTTGTTATTGTTAACATTGTCGCATTTTGTATGAAAACGTGTGTATGTGAACTCAGTTTGTATAGTTACTTTGTTAAACCGTGCTTTGTTTCTCGGCAGATTCAACGCTGTGGTACACAACACCCCGCCGGTCATCCATCATCATTAAGAAGGCACGTTTACCCAATCTGTGATATTAGAGTTAATGTGTTCTAGTTTTGTCGCTAAGTCCAGTCCCTAAGTCTTCCATGTGTTCTCATTTTCATTAGTGCGTATCATATTTTGTTACGAAATTTCGTATTATGTTACCTTGTAGCAAGTGGTACAAAGAGTAACCGCATATCTATTGTAGACATGCCCTTATTACTCTTAGTTTTATACTTCGTAGTACTGAACGGTTAGAATACAACATATTTTAGTTACGGTTATCACTTTGTAATATCTATTTAGTTCTTTGATGCTTCTGTAAATAGATACTTGTTGTATATAGTCACAATGTAGCAAATAAAAATCATGTTGATACAATAACATTATTTTATTTTTCTTTCGACATAAAGCTGTTACGTGTCTATTTCATAAGAGTAAGGACAAATCCCGCACTTTAACAATGCAGCTAATTGAAATTACAGTGCACCGGAGCGTGGGAACTATCAGATCGCATCCAAAATGCATATCAGCAGCGCATTAGCATACAATGTGCGAGCCAAAATAAGGAGTGAAAGCCGCGAACCTGCGCCGACTCTACTGTAGTGAAACTATGCATTAACTAACTAACTTTACTAGATTACAATATTTCGACATTCCGCAATCGAGATCACTCGGATACACTAGGAACTAATTAACGTTAAATGTGGTAAGTACCTAATAACTATATATAGTCGACATGGGAAAAACTTTAGGGTTATATTGAACACGTACTTCTTCAAATTTAGAGGTTTTATTCTAAGCGGCCAATGAGTACTTACCTACATGAGACATAAACTTAAAGATTATAGCTGCTTCCTTTAAAAGGATACCTAAGGATGTGTGGAGTTAGGCACATTATACACGGCGGTCAAAAGATAAGTGCATTCCCGTTACCAGGGAGATTTTGAGATTATACTGAGCATGCAGCTTTTACCAACCCTGAAACCGCGAAAAAAATAATTTACTCTCCCATAGAAAATGAACCAGCAAAAATGTATGAAACAGGCAAAATTTTTTTCGTGATTTCGGAGTTGGTCCCATAGTAAAAGTTTCTCAGTATAGTATTCTACTTATAAGTAGAAGCAGTTTGAAATTGAACTCATGTCTTGTTGTTTCGCTTACAGTAGGTAATCATTTTAACCGTTATTACCTACTGTTATCTCATAGTTACTAAACTGTGAATTAAATTCAACGGGTATTTTAATTTGATTTACGAAATTATCCATTTATCTCTCGCATTGCTTATTCATCAGTACCTACTCGTATAATATCGAATGCAATAACCTATATCTGCATACTATAATTGGAACATTATCAATCTTGTGATTCAGGCCCTTATACATATTTTATTTTTCTGTCGACATCCTTTATTAACATGCATTACAACATGTGCTCAGCCAATGTTTTAACTTGTAAATATTGAAGACTTATAAATAGTTATTTGTTTTACAAGGGGGCAAAGTTGTTGTTTAACCGCTCGTGCGATATTGATACCCGAGCAAGCGAAAGATTCCAAAATTGAACCACGAGCGTACCGAGTGGTTCGAAAAATGGAATCTTGAGCGCTGCGAGGGTTTCAAAGCACGAGAGTTAAACAAAATTTGTCCCCGAGTGAAACACAAAATTTTTCACCACACCAACCTGAAGCAAATATTAAATGTAAAATAGCAAACAAAATCAAATAAAATAAAATTCAAATGAATGTTATAAAATATTAATCATTCAAAATCATAACTTAAAAGTCAATTCTACCAGCAAACATAAGAAAACAACTCAAAATTTGCATTTGTCAAAATGCAACTTTGCTATCAGTTTTTGAAGTGCAAAGTAAGCCTTTCCGAGCTGGTGTGGTGAAAAACCATTTACTAAATGCTTACATATCTCCTTGGCAGAAAGACCAAGGGTCTCAATTAAGCAATTAAGTAATACAACAATGACATTGGAATTCGTTTGAATGCATTTGATATTGAGTGAGCGGCGGCTGGCATGAGCTTTGATTCGAATCAGTCACGGAGGCAAGGTTAGACGCATCGCGATATACTCGTAGTCGTAACGCACATAAAAGTTACCGTTACGTGTCATGCGAAGAAACGTTATTAGGAAGATCAGCTAACTATGAAGAAGTAAAAAGCATAATAAATAATTGTCATAATACAGACGTATTTTGTGAATTTAGGTTGGTAGGTATATATTATGTACCTATATGTATGTTCCAGACATATATGAGAACGAAATGCATAGCATAATATACTCTAATGGCACTGTGATGGGCACCCTACCAGGGGCGCAAAAAATGCATTTTTACACAACCGCCATTTTTTGATGTGCGTAAGCAGGTCGTAAGACCTAAAATCCTTACAGTGTATTTTGTATTTGCGTCATTAATCACAGGCAATTCCGGTTGTAAACTCCTTTTTATCAACAAATGCAATATGCGAAATCTGTATCGTGCACCCTGGACACCTAGATCGTATTTCATTCCTAACCTACGCGGTTTATTGGAGTAGCTACAGCCATTTGTGTAAGAAAGACGTAAGTAACGATAGTCACCTATTAAGGTACGACCTCTAAGGAGGGTGACAAGCGGAGCACATTTTCGCAACATCCTCCGCTAGCACCTTGCGTGTTGCGTGTCAAGTATCGCAGAAACTGCATATTTTATAGTTACATTGTGGCGTTAGGGTTGGTACCTATCAAGACATGAAGCTGGGGAACCTATAGATTTTAAACTCTCTCTCTCTTTACTTAGCCACATCCCATTTCATTTGGGGTCGGCTCTCCTCGTCAATCTTTGCCATAATCTTCGGTTCTGGGTCGTCGTGTCATTAATTTGGGCTTTCTTTAGGTCATTGTTGATGACGTACATCCAAGTTTGTAGGGGTCTTCCACGCTTCCTCGAACCGGTGTTTATATTGAGGACTTTTCTGGTCATGTGATCCTCGGGCCTCCTCATTACGTGTCCATACCACCTAAGACGGGTTTCAGCGAGTAGCTTCAAATTTTCCGCTAACATACACAGTTATTACAGGAGCTATCGGATGCCTAAATATTTTATATCCCTTCCGTTTTAAATAAGTCAAAAACGCAGCAACAAGGTTTCATTAAACCGCACAACATACTGCAGAACCAAAGTGTCGTAAATCCTAAAAAATGTTATTATATTTTTCGCCATAAATACAACCCAAGTTTTGAGACAATTTTCGATTGTGTTATAACCGTGTGACTCGTGTGAGTAATGAGTGCATGGGTGCAAAGTAGTGTGACCTTCGCGGACAGGCAGCTGTTCACGCGTACGGGCGGTTACGTCGCGGGGAAGCATGCAGAGCGGCGCAGGCCGGTGGCACACCGGGTACTGGAGCAATCACTACACCTTATAAAACAAAGTCCCCCGCCGCGTCTGTCTGTTTGAAGAAGAAAAAAGAAAATAAATTTATTCAGGACGCTTACAGTATTGCTTAAAACGAATACAACACTTTTAAAAGTATAAAACATAAACGTCCCTGAATAGGTCTCCCTCAGCTGGATGACAAGTTACCTTCCAGGTATCTTGACGCTGGTCTTCCGTGAGTTTTTGTTCGCGATAAACTCAAAAGCTTCTGAACGGATTTTCATGTGGTTTTCACCTGTCAATAGAGTGATTCTTGAGGAAGCTTTAGGTGTATAATTTGTTAACCCGTGGGTCGCCAGTATTTATATATGAATTCCATGTTTACCTACCACAATCGCGTCAAACACGTGAAATCAAGGCGCTGAAATTTCGTGGGATATCAATATCACGGACGTTTCAACGACCAAATTTATCAAATGCACGGATTTTTTTTTACTATCGCAATAGTAGTGAGAACTGGAGAAGATGAACGCCTTATGTTACATATCTAGGTGGAAGAACAATGGGGAATGAAATCCATGAAAATTGGGCAAATTAATTTAGAGCATAGTTTTTTTAATAATTAAAAACTACAATTGAAATTACCAATCAAATTATTTATGGTTTTTTTTAATTAGTTACCTACACCGCCGGTGGACTTGGTCACTTTTTCTTTAGTGTATGATATGTAACTATTTCAGTTTACAGCTGAAGTGGTTTTCAATTGCATTCATACACTAATTTGACAAACTTAGTATCCACCTTTCTTTTGTTTTTGACGTGATAACGTCTTATAAATCGATGAACACCGGTAGCATGCACAAAAAAGTGTCACGTTGTGGACAGATCTCCATGGTAACGTTACGTAATGTAATGGTAATGTTTTCTTATGAGGTTATCACGTAAAATTATCGTCCGTAAACCGACTTTACAGACAACCATATTTTTCTGAAAGGATTTCTTTTATCGGTACGTAAAAGATTTTCAATAGGAAGCCGATTCTAATTGTAATTTTTCAACTTGATCTGTTGTTATGATAAGGGATTGACACTTGACAGGACTCGTATTTTTAAACAATGTAGTTATAGATTTATCGTGATAGCTAACATAACATTAAATTCGTATAACACTCGTGTGTACTTTGCAAAAATTGTGTCCGACCTGGCGTAAATCATAAAACTGTCGAAGCAAGTCAAAAAAAATCGGAGTGAGCCGTCATCTTATTTAATGAAATAATGAGCTAAGTGTAGCAAGGCCCTGGTTGTGCAACAGTTTACCGGAGCACTCGGTGCAACCCAAAGCGCTACTTTCTTACTGGCCGATATTCTTCGGCTGAGTTTACACTGTAGGTACACGTTTAACAACCAGCCCTTATTTTTAGGCTACATAATATTTTTTAAAGTATACCTAATAATGTCATGTATTTTGGTTCTGTTTAAAACAAAAAATAAATTGTTTAGATGTCGAATAATTTTTATTGACATAAATATTACAATTTATATTACTACTGCGACTATAATGATGAACAAATTGAATGTATGGTAGTATATTAGTATATATAGAACATTTTTCGCATTAAGAACATACTTGTTTGGCAATCAATAGGTTATTTATACTACTTAACTCAATATAACAAATATAAATGGAGAAATATGAATAAAATTACCGCAAGCTGTACCTAAAATAATTTGCCAGTAATTCGATGCATACCTATAATTTCTAGATGCCTATTACCTCGTCAAAATTCTTTCCGCTGTTTAACCCTACTTTAACACATTGTTTTTACGTCTAAGTAACGATCGAAGTCATTAGTAACAAAAACTGAAAACGGACACCAGTGGTTACCTTAATCATAGATTTTCTAGCACCTTCCTGACCGCAAGGCTAGCGGTAAAGCTAGATGTGGTTAAGGAGGCTAATTAATATAACAATCTTAGATTAAGTTCTAATTTCCGTAGGTACCTACGGGCACAGTTGGTTACGTACCTTGATAAATTTTTTTAATTAAATAGTTCGATTTAATAGTGTTCCTTAATTTAAATACCATTTTAATAATCCACTACGTGCTATACATGCTTTTTACTCGTGTTTTATACATTATATTATAGGCGTAAATCGATTAGAAATATTTGATCACATTACCTGCCTACTACTTGTTATTTCTCTCTAAGTCTGGATATGATTTTGCGTAGTATCTAATTTGGTTTTTATAAAAAAATATATAAAAATATATAAAATATTTTCATTATCATTATTTTGGTGTTCACAAGTTTCGTAAAAGGGCCTGAAGACAGAGCTTTACTGTAACCTTGAAAGAATCTTAAAAAATGTCAATGCAATGACGTAACACACCTAAAGGTAATCGAATACGGCGGAATCGTATGTCGGGCCGGTTTCGAGTATCGGGTGACCTGCGCCCGAAGTATAAAAACTACCACCCCGTAGGAACCTTAACAATCGACTCCAATTCGGTAGACCACCAACATGTACTCTAAAGTGAGAATTATAAATTAAATTGTAAAAATGGAATTATTTTCTCTTCTATTTTCCTATCCAGCCTTATGATACGAATTTAAAAAAGATGCCAATATAAGCATCCCAACACATAAAGTCGACACAAAATTTATTTATAATTAATTTCAAAGGCAGATCAAATACTTGTCATGATAATGTGATAAATAACTGAGGGATGCGATTCCTATTAATATTAATCACTAACATTTTCCACAGATAGCAGTTTTCAGCGCCCTGGTCGCGATTTGCTCCGCGGGCCTGATCCTAGAAGATGGCCATAACCAAGTGCACGGACACGCAGTCTCCTCCCAGAGCATCATCCGCCACGACCAGCCATCCCACCACGTACAGAGCCACGACAGCCACTACGCGACTCCCGTCCACACCATCTACCAACAATCTGCTCCTCTTATCCACTCTTCCCCCGCTATTATTGAACAAAGCTCCCACCTAGGACATTCCTATGAGCACAGCACTCCTTTGTTCCATGCCGTCCATGCTACCCCCGTGGTCCACGCTGCCCCTATTGTCCACGCCGCCCCCGTCGTCCAAACAGCCCAGATTCATCACGCCCCTATCCTACAACATGTCGCCGTAGGACAAGACCACCATGAACTCATCGAAGAGCATGTAAGTTCGAGCTCTTAATTAAAATATAAGTTTTAATCATTTCCGCTCTCGTCACACATACAGATCATTTACGCAGAATATTGCCTAAACACGCACCTAAACTTATCATAAAGAAAGTGAAAGGCACAGTCAGCTAATAATATGATTAAAAATGAGATCAGTTAGTACAACCCAATTAAATGTTTATTGTGTAAGCTCCTTGTCATTCTAAGACTATAGAAAGTTTTGTAACGCTGCATCGACAATCTATCATGCTGCGATTCGGATTAATATCTATTTATCAAACACTTCATTACATAGTAATAATATAATATTACTCACTATTTGCGTAAATCCAATTGGTCGGAATCAGTATTAATGAATCACTGTTGAGATGATCGACGGAGAATAAAAGCTTTCATAAGATTAACGCAATTTGCGTGCCTCCGACAATCAGTCTCAGCAGATGAAGTTAATATTTTAGTTAAATTTTCATGATATTTATAAAAGTTGTTGCTTTCAGGGTCCGGCTAAGTACGAATATGCCTACTCAGTGGAGGACCCCCACACCGGCGACCACAAGTCCCAGCACGAGACCCGCGACGGCGACGTTGTGAAGGGCGAGTACTCCCTGCTGCAGCCGGATGGCTCCGTCCGCAAGGTCACCTACACCGCCGACCACCACAATGGGTAAACAACTAAATACGTAAATTAACCAGCATTCTAAACACTCCCCGCATGTTCTAAGCAAATAAAAGCTTAAAAGTTTACTACGCGGTAGTAGATGAGCTAATAATGACAGGCTCAGAGAGAATCATTCATCTTAATGTTATTCAAGCGGAGATAAGATATATCCCATTCATATCGAGCACGATGCACGTACGCATCTGCCGCGTTATATAAAAGAAATCACCACTGTGTTAAGGCCAAGACGAGTCTGGCGAGACTAATTGCTTTTTGTATAGACAGGGCAATCTATTACATATCTTTATCTAATTACGAATGTTGTCTTGGTCCATAACTTTGATAGTATCTCAAACTGTGCAGAAATACTGCAATTTGACGTTTTCGACCCTGTGTTAAATTAAATTGCACTCGAGCTTCTCATACAATGATCAATTGCACATCAGCCTCGAACGATGTTGGATACAAGTCCCCAATTATTAGTTATGACACACTCCACTCAGATAATGGTCGCCGAGAAAAATACATGCCCTTCGGCCATTATTTTGTCATTGCAAACCTAGTTAAACCCATTTCTCAAATGGTAATATTTTATGGGTCAATCGACAAATTTTTTCTGAAGCATCACGTACGCGTACGTACGTATTGATTTAAATTGATTAATCTACTTATAAGGTCGTATCGTTTGTTCTAACATGATATAACGCCTAAGTTATTTTTATACTGACTGCTACTGCTAGATATATTAGGACTAAGTAGGTACCTACCTACGTCTCGTACTTTTATGCGTAGGTAGCCTGACATGCACCTGGCCATTTTTCAATCAACTTCCAAAAAGGATATTCAATACTCGTAGGTATAAGTAGGTAAGTATACGAAAACAAATTGCTGTCAGGTTACTGTTTTTAAGCTTTTATTTGACTTGTTCCAGATTTAACGCCATCGTGCACAACTCAGCGCCAACAGTGCACGAGCACGCACCCGCCCACCGAGATGGACTGGCCCTCAACTACCACCACTGAACCTGCACATTAACGCACTATTAACATATTTAATAAATATTGTTATTATTTATACACATTTATGGCTATCATTTTTATGTTCCTAACTTTCTTTTGTTATGTGTATTGCCAACCGTGGTCCGCGACACAAGACTCCTAAAGGTTATTGTTTAAAAAAAAATACGGGTACCATCGTCCACTCTGTAAGCTTTATTGCAAAGATTGAAGCTCAAACGATGATTAGTTTTTAAAGGTGTTTTTTTTAGTAAATGTAGGTACAATAAGAAATGTTGTATACATGCACTGTAGATACCAAGTACAACGGATGCATTTTATAGTGAGTTTATACAATGTTGTTATAAGCAAAATAACTAACCTACAATGACTAATGATCGGTATCTCGAAGTATTTTGGTGGAGATTTAATTTAATTAAAGGTGTCTTTATTCTTTTTAATCATTAATTTCAACTGAAATTGGCTATACCAATGCGTTTAAACTCTGCCATTAAATTGCTATTAAATTTCCGACCATTACTAATTATCTACGTACGTAAGTGCCTTAAGTACATATTTAAGCCAATTTTATACTTTGAAAACAGTAACTTGGCAAATTTATGACGCCGATTATTGTTTTATGCAATCTTATAATGTAATATTACCGCAGCAAACCTCTTAGACTATTAAGCTTCCAGTCATAGCTTACTTTCGCGTTAGGCCCACTTATAGAACTCTAGTATCGATTCCATTATTATGTCACACTGACTTCAGCTCGAACAAGGTCCTAACTGCCTGGAGATTTTCACTAAAATATATTCTTTTCAGTGATCAAGATATGTCCACTGCTAGTATATCGGAACGTACTAGTCCTTATGCAAAATATCATTAAGATCTTAAGTTCTGCAATTAGGTATGGATTGAGTAATCGCAACTAACCGTAACATTAGTTTGATGCCCAGATATCGAACTAGTTTTAAGGGTCGATAGCAAAATTTAATCGATCCTTAGAATTATGTTGACAACCGGCTTATATTTCATTCACAGGTACCTATTTAAAAACGTATTACGTTAACATGTCTATACGAGAAAATAATTAAGGACTGTATCGTTTATTATGAATACAATTTTACTTAGCCGTGTTTTCTGGTATTATATTTGTATTAAAAAATTACACATATAGTTTAATTAGTGCTTTAATAATAAGTAACATTTCGTCCTGGGAGATCACGTAAAGCATATGGTTTGGACAATATTTACCCAATCCTCCCGAGTAACTACAACGATTTTGGACAAATACTACAAGAAAATTTACGGTTTGCGAACAATACGAGATATTACACAAAAAAAAACGTACTATGTAAACAGCAATTATATACATATGATTCGTAAAGCGAAACATCTGGGCATAGTCTAATCATTTCTTTTAGTTGGAAAAAAAGTTTTGGATCTGTGCTTGGTGGCCTTTTAGAGAATATGGCATGTTACTTACGACAACCCCGAACCCCGACTTTGGTATACAATATAAGCATCATGGAGCGTTTCTATCGACCTGTTCTAGCCATGGTTCAACGCCATGAATGTCCGTTAGGCTTTGGGTTTCGGTAGATTCTTTTAGCTGTTTTCCTCATTTCGCTGGCGTCAGAAATTGACGGGAATCCAAAATGTTGCATAAAAAGTCGTTTTCATGTAAAGATAAAAATTCACCACATTTATTCTGTCCTGGATGTTCAATTGAGCAATCATGAAAAGGACACTTAGATGGCATATTTTGGCAGCATATTAACCTTTTGTTTCTTTAAATCGTACCAAGGAATCGGTGAAATAGTCTCAAATTAAGCTCGATAGGCTTGTCCAAATTACATTTGCTAGACGGTATTAAAATCATCATAAAGTCCCTAAAATAAAATAAATGTAAAACCTTCTTATATAAGATATGGCTTAAAAATACATCAGATTATACCTTAAGAACATAGTAATACAAAATAATACACACGTCAACAGTTAGACCAGGTTTTATCTGTATTTATAATAAACGATACAGTCCTTATATACCTATAGTGAGCTCCGAGTAGATAAGTGAATTGTTATAACTAAATATTCGTAAACTAATCATCATCATCATCATAATTTAAGAGCATGGCTCTTGTTGGTGGAGTATGCGCCAATTTTCGCGGTCCTTGACCAGCTTCTTTAGGTCCCTGTACAACTGTAATCTAAAACAATTCTAATTGGTAAACTAAAAGTATCTGAAATTACGCGTTGAAGCATAATTTTCTGCAAAATTGACTGCTATTGAAGATCGTTTTTACAATGTTACGTATCTCACGCGGGAACGCTCGATGAACAAGTTGAGTAACAACAATAAGTGCTCATTAAACAGAACCGATAAATAACCTACGCCTAACCATCGAAAAAACGAGAGAAACGGCGCGATTCGGGAAATGAATTAGAGATTAACTACATACGATATAGTAAAGATATGTGACGTCCCGCGGGTAAAGGTACCTTATAGCAGTTGCAGCTTACGCTATTATTAACGCCGCTCCATATTATTGCGGCGCTATGCGACGTAAGCGCCAGCCGCCATAAGGTACTTTTTGCCGTGGAACGTCACATATCTTTACTATTTCATATCTAGTGAATTTCTAGTTCATTTCCCGAATCACAGCGCCAGCCGCCATAAGGTACCTTTTGTCGTGAAGCGCCACATATCTTTACTATTTCATATCTAGTGGATCTCTAATTCATTTCCCGAATCGAGCCGAATATGTATAGGTATTCAACCTCAGCCTCACCCAGGTAACCTATAATAATAAAGTAGTTAATTACTGAAAAAACACTGTTTTTCTATTTCCTGTTATTGATTACATGTCCTCATCATAATACCTGACACCAGTGCAACAATTTTGATAAGCCTGCCTAACCAAAATAATTATATAAGGTAATTCCCAATAGATGATACCTTGCTGTCACCCCTATTAACAATAACTTAAATTTCGAGATGCCATTTACTGGGACTGCGTCGAGCACCAGTACGTTTACCTTAACAGTTAACATGAATAAATAGCCCAAAGACATTGTGTTACAAGTATATTTTGAAATAGGATTATTCTAACTGAAAATAATGTCTTGCAGTCAAACCACACTTTGATGATTTACTACAAATTGAAATTACTAAGGTGCTTCGTAACACTGGGTAGTAATGTCATTCGGTTTATTGTACAGGTTGTTTTTCCCACCGCTTGTATGGATTTTAATATGTATATAGAGATTCATAGTTGTCTTATATGAACCTCGAGGTGATGAGCTATGTACATTGGCGTTCAAAAGTGCATGGATAGATGTCGACCATAATGCCTTAATATTACGGTTGAAACATGTCCGATGCATTTTTGAACGCCAGTGTACATACATAATGTACTTATGACATAAAATGTTTTCAATAACCAGAAACAAAATTGAGGACTACGTTTGTATGAAAAAGCTGTTTCGGGACAGTCCTTCATTTTAGTTTTCATCTGTGCCCAGATATTTACAGAAAATAGGTATACAATATTCAAATTCATAATTATATTTATTTCATAAATTGATATTACCAGAAAGGCAGTACAGTATGTGTGGATATTTTTTTAAAGAAATTGTCAGGTAAATCAGCTTTTAACTTTTGTCCGTACTCACCCCAGCCATCCCTATTCACCCCGGTTGACTGTACTTATTTTTATTTGGAAGAGTATTCTAAAGTGGCAGATACTTTTGGCGCGTTTGTTTTATCCACTACTAATGATACAGACTGTACATTTTTCTCGATAGTTTCATAAAGCATAAATGTGCTCGGGATTTTGAAACGTATTTCGTAATTTTAACTCGTCCAATTTACTTTAAATGTGGAATATTTTCACCAAGTGGATTCAGAGATCTTGCGTCAACTTTTATCAGATGACGGAAGTTCCGCTCAAAAATGACATAAATCCGCAACTTACTTCACTTATTAGAGGATAATGACTAACATTTTTTTACATTTCATTAGGTTATAAGACATAATTCTTTTTAATACCTACATGTTATTAACATATTTAACCTCTATGTAACCATTTTTCATGTTCCCCTCCAAAAGTGCATAACTTTGCTTCTGCATGAAAAGACAGGGGGTTGGGGTGGTAGCGTAAAAAATATCACATGATTTCTGCACGGTATATTGTGCTTATTTTGCTTTTTACTTTTCTCTTATTGTACATACTAAAATACCGTAAGAAGCTATTTCACACCATCAGTAAATATTCACACTCAGCAACCCGTCGCCTAAGCAAGCTCTAAAAGCTCATGGAATTTATGATAAAAAAAAAGCTTTTACTGTGTTTGTAGACTCGTAATATTTTTTTATATGTTGTGTCTATTGGTATCAATACGTTTGCCTACATATACTTACGCTAACTCGATAAAGTCCTCATTTCTCAAATCAATGTAAAGATTAAATAACCACATGCATATGTAGTTCATGGTCATACATGTGAACAATTCAGTCATATTTTGTTTTATTTTATATTACCTAATGAAATACCAGCAAAGAATGTGATATAGTTTCATATTTAAACTGTCTCGGGCAAGGTCGTCATTATTACGGTCATTATTTTGTCTTTAGGCCACTCTTGCATATGTTTTTACTGGCAACGCTCTACTTATTTTTTTACGCAGGTATCTAATTACACGTTAACAAGACAGGTTCATTCTTCAAGAGTAGTGCTAAGAGTTAATGAAAGTGTTGCGTTTTATAGCTCACACTTCGACTTGTTAATTTGATCTTGTGTTTCATTAGGTTTCTACTATTGAGATGCAATTTCGAAATGGGTACTGTACTAGAAAACATTTGCCGACTGCAGGTTAAAATGACAAAATAGGTACAGTCAACAACAGAGCTATGAATACAGGCAAAGTGTCAAAAATATGTATACAGTACTTTATTGCCTGTACATTAAGGTCGTGTATACATATTTTTGGCACTTTGCCTGTATTCATAGCTCTGTTGTTGACTGTACCTAACTAAATACTACATACTTATTATAGTGGTTCCTTGACTTCCGTGGCAGTTTGGCAAACGGCACTGGTCACGTAGAATCTAATCAGATATCCCGAGTAGAAAACAGAAAGGGTCATAAAATGTAATCGTTGTCACATCGCTATGTGATCGCTGCCATTGTGCAATGCGCTGAACGCAACCCTATCCAACGTTCTTGTAGAAAGTAAACGGCGGTAAAATGCTCTAATTTTTACGACTATTGTCTAACACAACATGTTCTATCACCTTGAACCAGGCTACGTAATTAATACGTAATTAATTTATCATTATCAACTACCGTAGTCTTGCGTAGACAACGCACACCGCGTCGCATCTCGGCAGTTAAACCAATATAAAAGTCGGCGTCTACGCTCTTCACCACCAGTCGTGTGTGGTCGTTCAGACGAAGCAAACCTTATTCAAACGCAAAATGATCGCCAAAGTAAGTGCCCGTGATTCACCAAGTGAAAGGATTGTTGGCGCCGCGAAAGCCCTTAGTGCTCTGGATAGAAGACAACCTTTTAGACTACCTTGCGATACCTTTGGCAACTGCAGTTGTTGCTTTCCATGCAGCAGGTTGATGGCGGTTTTTGCGAGGATCCACCCTCATACTTATGAAGTTATAAGTTCCAATTAGTCCTGTTTCATACAAATCGAAACATTTAGAGCTTTATTGGGTTATTCCCAACCATTCAGTTATTTTAGCTGGTTACAACTAGTTTTCCTATCAGGGTTTTCCAGAATATGAGTTAAAATTCGGTACTATGACATATACCGAGTGGGTATACATATTATAATGGTATATACCAAGACATATAGTCATATGCCAATTATATCACGAACAACGACTTTACAATAACTAGTTACGGCAAGTTTTGCCCCAGCTTTTCTGACCGTCAGATAGACGGTTCACATATAAAGTTAATACCCGTTGTTTGCTTGCAGGCCGCAGTTGTCCTGTCCGTAGTCGCGTTGGCAGCGGCTGGCGTCGTCCAGCTGGGCCACTACGGTGGCGAGGAGTACGGCCACGAGGCCGTTGCGTACGCGGCGCCCGTAGCGCACTACGGCGGACACGAAGACCACCACGTCGACTATCATGTAAGATTCCTCCGATCAAATCAAATATATTTTTTTGGCAACTAAAGCGCATACATATTATTCATACCTTAGGTCGGTTTCAGACTAGCGTATTTTTCTGCCTATACAGTCGTTTCGGCGTTACACGCTTACACGCGCGTTACATTTCCCTACATTTCGATTTTACGCGCTTACAAGTGCATTATACTACCCTACCTTTCATATATGTATACGGACGTATACGTACACTCGTATAAAACGCTACTTTGAAACCGCCCTTACAGACTAAGACGTCAATTCGAACATATGTACACTGACTTTAGAATGATCTCTGAATAATATCATTTAGTTATCGTGCGCCTCCCTCGCACCAATACATGTACGGACAAGTATGAGTGAAATGCACGATAACTAAATAACATAATTTGGATGTCATTTTGATGTCAGTGTACGTTCGAATTGGCCTGTAACATATAGGTACATATAATATAAGTCGTAACAATTAAATATCATCCTGGCGCCATACCAGTTATCTGCTGCATCACCTGTTCTGGAGCAGGCCTATAACCGCAAACATCGAAGTTCACAAATTGCGGGCATTTTTCCCTGTCACTCTAATTAGTAGTAGAAGAGAAAGATCCCCGCAATTTGCGAATTTCGGTTTTCGCGGTAGCCCCTCAGGATTCAGCAGATTCCCCCGGGACCCCCGAAATATAACACCCTCAATACGCTCAATATTAGGTACACGTTCGAAGTCCCAGGCGTGGTAAAAGAAATGCTTCATATAATTCTAAATGATTCGTATAATCCCACTTGGCAAATTAGCGCCTTGGATGGTAACAGATTTCCGTAGCATGTGAACGCTTGTAACTCAAAGGGTGAACGTGCCCGTTACAGACCAAGAATCCTGTAAATAATACCACACGTATAATAAATAAACGTATATTTACGTTCAAAATCAAAGTATATTTACGTTGGTCATACAATTTTTTTTCCTTTTTTCCTCTTTCTATTCCCATAACTTGAGACTATTGGTGGGTCAAAGTCAACTATAGAAGAGACGATTTTTGTTTTTTTGTACGTCACCCACAATGGGCAAATTTGACCCGAGGCGTAAAACCGACCAAAAATAGTACCACTTACCTATTTCTGGCAAACGCTTTCCCATGGTGCAATTCTCATATTAAAAAAAACAATCAACTCAATTGAAAACGTCGTTAACGTTAATGACCAGGGGATTCAAGCTAATTTAAAAAATAGCATCGACACTATTATGTTTGCATCCGTACTCCGTACCACTGCCATTTTTAAAATTTCAAGAACTATTATTTTTAAGAGCAAATAAAGCACTAAATATATGTCCTTGCTACAATTGTTTTCTGCAACACCTAAACTAAGATAGGTATGTATCTGTAAGGCGGGCAGATTTCCCCATCCCGTAAAGCTTAATGTCTTGTCGTTTCATTACATTGCGCACATTAACCTTCAGCAAATGAACATCGCGGCCGTTCCAAGCATGCGCGAGCGCCGCGTAATCGTCGCAAAGCTCGTTACAATTACAACACTACCAACAATTTCTTACATTATTATACGTTACTAATTCAAAACGCCAGCTACAATAAAATTAGATAACCGTTCCCAACGACAGTGTTCAACACGCATGAAAATCTAACATAACAGATCCAATTTTCTCTTAATTAAAGCTGTTACGCCGCGAATAAACAAACGCTAATATCTCGTGGCAAGTGGAGCAATAAAGCTGGTTTCGTTTCCCTGGGCCTATGTTACCCGACGATGGCGTAATACGAAGTAACGAGCTAATTGATGGCTTGCATAAACTGCGCGTGTTGTGGCCCGATTCAACACAATCGACTGCGTTTCCGGGAGACGGCGGCGCCTGCGGCCCTCCCGTCCAACTTGCGTCACATACTCTTTTTGCATGAAATGGATCAATGCATCTAACAACGCAAAATTATTCAGCTTCCTTAAACGAACCACTATCTTTGAATAATTCAACGCACGCAGACAACCCTAGCGTATGAATTTGTTTCCTATGCTATTCAATGCACGTGTGAAAACAACTGTCGGAAAATCTCATAAATTACTTGAAAGCAGCCGCGTCTTACAGCATCTGACTGAATAACAAAGGACTATTTTTTTCTGTTAAATAACTTGAATATCGGAAATCCGTTAATTACCTAAGTTTTACCTGCAGTTTCTGTAGAAAACTACGTTTACAGCATCTAAGTAAGAGTATACATTTATTTCGACACATTTGAGCACTATTAAGCAACACCATAATGTCCCACGACGGAGGAATTAACAGACTATGTATCTCAAAGATAATTCATGGTTCAGTCCGTTGTCGCTAGTCTTTACGGTCCAGTCATAAGTCGAGCACCGCAGGTAATGATATGATATAAAGTGGGTTACATAACACTTTTGCATATAACTTAGTACGAGTATATCCCGGTCGTGACTGCAAGGCCGATAACAGAGCGGTTCCCAGGGCGCTTGCGACATTAGCGCCCACAAATCACGAGACCTCCGGGACGTAATGACTGTCATGATACAAGGGAAAATGGACCGTTGTTTGCATAAACCGGCGCGTGCTCTCACGCTTGTTTTAATGGCAGATGTGGAATCATTGCTGGCCGATGCTGACCTAAATATACTCGCGGTTTCGTAAAAGCTCTCACGATTTGACAGTTTTACTTTGTCAGTAATCTGGATTAAGCGAAGTTTTCATTTAACTCGTTTGCTTGCGCAGTCCGTGAACGTATCGAGCTTATCTGATCTGAAACAATGGCAAACGTTACAATTTCCAGTCGTGTTAAAGTCAATGTAATCGTGGTGCTGATTATACAACAAATAGACACTCCGCTTATAGACAATGTCAGACACTAATGCACCTGCTGGTCGGTAATCACATCACATGTGAGCGCACTTGTGAAATAAAAGTAATTCAACAACATGATAAATGACCCGTCAACATTAACAATAAAATTCAGATGCTATTCTGTTTTTGCTTGAATTTACCAATCGAGTTTGTTTTCATTGTTCTCGGGGTATTATTGGTATGGAATGTACATAGGTACATATGTAGAGGATATACTAATATACTTCAATATATAGGTCATTGCAAAGTTCACTGTTCGGTGATTTAATGAACAGAATATCACGACACGAAATGTTAAGAGCGTTAGCATTAACGATTGACCTATTGAAACGGCATCGACATTCCAACTTTGCTCTACTAAACTTAGAATTTGTCACATACACTGTCAAGCCGTTGTGTTAATTTCACGTTTGTGGGATGCTACCTGTGTAGACACACTGGTACCGTCCTACCTCCAACGGACTAATGTAAAAGCGAGCGGCGCGGCGGAAAGTGCCGAAATTTTAAAACGTAACAAATATAAGAGCCTCGGTAGAGAGTACCATTTTGTACCGTTTGGAGTCCATGGGGTCCCAGAACAGAACGATGGGGGCGCATAAGTAGTTCGCAGAAATCACGAAGCGTCTGGTTGACGTAACTGCGGTGACCGAAGAGCTGGCGGCTGCCTCGCACAACGTATCAGCATTGCTATACAGCTAGGAAATGCCGCCAGCATCCTTGGTACAATGCCTCAAGGGCCTATTTTAGATTTACGCTAGTTATTAATTTATTTTAGTAATAGGTACCACTGTAAATGAACGAAATACAAAATAAAATCACGTTTACTAAGATTTTCTTTTTCAACAGGCCCATCCCAAATATGACTATTCCTACTCAGTATCCGACCCCCACACTGGTGACCACAAGACCCAGCACGAGGCTCGCGACGGAGATGTAGTGAAGGGCGAGTACTCCCTGCTGCAGCCTGATGGCTCCTTCCGCAAGGTCACCTACACCGCTGATGACCACAATGGGTAAGACAGTCACGATATTTATACGCAGTTCAACCACTAAGCATCTAGTGTATGCTTAACAATTGTAATTAAAAACAAATGGGTATTTTTTTGGTTCCGTAGTCAAGTAAATAGAAACACTTATAGTTTTTCCACTGCCGTGTGTCTGTCTGTATGTCTGACGTGGACTACCTGTACATAAATAAATAAATAAATACTCTAGGACATTCTTACACAGATTGACTAAGTCCCACAGTAAGCTCAAGAAGGCTTGTGTTGTGGGTACTCAGACAACGATATATATAATATACAAATACTTAAATACATAGAAAACACCCATGACTCAGGAACAAATATCTGTATCATCATACAAATAAATGCCCTTACTGGAATTCGAACCCAGGACCATCGGCTTCGCAGGCAGGGTCACTACCCACTAGGCCAGACCGGTCGTCAAACACAACATACAACATACATCATGGCATAAAACAACTTTGCGCGTGTGTCATCCCAGGATAAAAAAAATCATTTTACTGTTTAATAAATGTAGCAGAAACTGGACTAAAATTGAAATATAAAAGTAAATCGTATTCGTACCGTGTAAAAGCTCTGATTTTTAGTGATATCTTATTAGAATAGTCCGTTAAAGAACAAGTGATGTTTTCGGACAATTTTTCATAACGTTGATACCAAATAGAATAGAGTGTTACATAATACGGAGATACATATCTTTGGTTGATAATAAATCCAACCACATCAAGTCCTCCTCAGTCTTTTAAAACGTAATATTTTTATATCAATTGACCTGCACCTATCATAAATTTTGTAAGGGTTTTAATAATGTTTAATTTTTTATTTTTCCAGTTTCAACGCGGTAGTACACAACACTGCGCCTGCGCACCACGAGTACCACTAAGCGTCGGTGCCCTCTAGCCAGTGCTCTCAAGTGATATGTGATATTATACCTTTAATACTTAATTAGATAGTCTTTAGTCGACGACCTTTATTGTTATAAGACTGCGGCGAAAATAAACTATTTGAAAAACTGTTTCTATGCATTATTCCTTGCTTGAAATGAAAAGATAAACGAACGGGAAGACAACTTATAAAGACGATGAATATCTTAATGGCTCCTCTACACGATGGGCCATCGCCGGCCACTCCAAGGGACGCAGCCATGCGGTAGAATGAGATAGCAATATCACTTGCTCCCTCTAACGCATAAATACGTCCCTTGGAGTGGCCGGCGTTGGCCCATCGTGTAGAGGAGCCATAAGATAAGCCAGCCTGGTTCATATAGTGATATAACTACTATGTAGCTATAGTTTATAAAGTTTTTGTAGTTTAGTCTAAAGCTTGGAGCTAATGGAGCTACATAAAAATGCTTGTAAATTTCTAGAACTCTGGAATTATGGTAATATACCAACTTCAACGATCCCACCGAACCGAGGGACCGCATCAAAAAGTTTATATTTAAGGTTGGCTGGTAGAGAATGCTTTTGGCATTAAGTCCGCCTTTTGTACGATAAGTTTTTCTTTTAAAAATAAAGTTTAATTAAATAAATATTTACCTGCATCAATTCAGGCATTCGTAAAATAGGAAATCATTTTTTTTAGTGAGTTACCAGGCCCCAATTTCACCAGGGTGACAGGTGCGACAATTGTAAAACATCACTGTTGCTGACGTCACAGGTATCCATGGGCTACGGTTATCGCTTACCATCGGGCGGGCCGTATTCCTGTTTGCCATCATCATTGAATTATTAAAAAAAAGTTACTTATATCGGAAAAAAACAGATATTTCTCTTGCTAAGTTTATGACAATTGTCACAAGAAACACTACAATTGTAACGAAATTCCGACATATAACTCATTTCCTGTCAAGATACACCGACAAATCTACAAATATGTCACTAGAAAAAATTATTCTTGTTTCACAACATAATTGTAATATACAATTGTAGCAAAATGCCTGTCATGTTTGTAAGTATTTCTATAGAAAATATTTTATAAAATTGTAATATATCACCTGTCGCTTGACAATTGTCGCTTGACATATGTCACTGACAATTGTAGCCGTGGTGAAACTGGAGCCTGAAATTATTTATAAAGAACATCACACCTGAAATATTTTATTATATTACAAAAAATAATAAAATATTTCAGACGTTTTAGAAAATACGGGAAGTATTATAAGGAGGTAAAAAAGGGGTTAAAAACTTGTACCTACCGGGAACGAGGTGTCTTTAGTGAGCACTTGAAATTTCGTAGATAAACGCAATTTAGAAAAAAACACCGGCAAAGAGCATGTTGGGCCATGCTCAGTATAGGGTTACGTTCCCCGTCCGTCAAAAATAGACTTTTTGCAAAAACTCAAAAACGGTTCAACCGATCATGGTCGCTATAGTTTTCCTAAAAAGTCTTTACTAAGATTTACTTTAACAATTTTTTTTATATTTTTGGACCCATCGTTCCAAAGTTAGAAGAGAATTAAAGCTTTTCATTCAGACACAATTTTTTTTCACCTTCGTCGGTTGGAGATTCTTTGATGTGATATCAAAATCCACGATTCAGGGTCTGTCAAAGATAACATCCAACTGGGAAGTCATTGCTGAAAGATTTATTTTATCAGGTAAATAAGAGTATTATATATTTAACCTAATTAACCAAAACCCAATCATGCATATGGAACGTATTATTATCGATGCGTTAATTAGTAAAAGCCGTGACCAAGGAAGAGTTGGATATTGTTTAGAAAGCGTAAATATCAGCCGTCAGATCATGTAATAAATACCCAATAGTTAAATATAAAATAAGTATGTACGTAGTTAAAATAACACTATAAAAATACTTTTTTTTTATTATTGGTGGACATCTTATACACAGATCAACCTAGCCCCAAACTAAGTAAAGCTTGTACTATGGGTGCTAGGCGACGATATACATACTTATATAGATAAATACATACTTATATACATAGAAAACACCCATGACTCAGGAACAAATATTAGTGTTCATCACACAAATAAATGCCCTTACTGAGATTCGAACCCAGGACCATCGGCTTCGCAGGCAGGGTCACTACTCACTAGGCCAGACCGGTCGTCAAACTATTGTAAAACTATTGTAAATTGAATCAATTTTAGAAATGATAGATAAGGATGTCAAAATGTTCTTCTTGTTAATAAATAAAGAATGTGATCGAAGCATCGAATTTTGGGCGCACCGAGTGTTGACATCTGGAGTTTGGTAAGTATAATATGTATATCATTAGGTACGCAAAAAACACTATACAAACCTTGACCGAAATTACTCTAAGTACTTATACTTTCCTCGCTCGTTTGTATCATACTTGGATAGGACTTCGCTTTCCCGACCCATATTAAAAACTACCTACTGTTATGGTGGTTTAGCATAAGCTGGATAGCACATACGGCCCAACGATACCGATACGAGCGATACGATACCGATCTGTCAGTGTCAAAATAAGAGATGCACCATTGCACCGGATATCCGGTTACTTTCCGGTATCTGGCCTATCCGCCATTATTTCACTATCCGGCTGGATACCGGATTGTGACCTACTATCCAGCCGGATACCGGATAGTAACACTGTTTATTATTTTAAAACAATTTAATAATTTCATCGACTTGCACGCGCACTGATTTAGAACCTAGAAATGAGTCCGCGCGAACATTCACTAGGAAACAGGTCAAACCTGCAGAATGCGCACCCGAAAACCCGAAATGTAGGTATAGTTCCGCGGCCGAATATCTGGCGGCCGGATACCGGATATTCGGCTGATGGTCAGGCCGAATATTCGGTATCCGGTATCCGGCCAAACAACAATCCGTTGCATCTCTAATCAAAAGTGACATGTCTTCAGCCATAAACGTCACTTTTAACACTGACAGTTCGATATCGTATCGCTGTGACATCTTATAAGCATTGTTCGAATTGGCCCGTAATGCTCCGGTTAACGAGTTGTGGTAAGTGAGAAATCTCTGAGTACCTATCATACTGTGCCACCACGCGTAACAACCGTGACAAGTGTCACAAAGTGACATTGGCAATCTCCTTAACCCTTTAGTCCGTAGCGACAACATACTAGTTTAACACAAAAACGCATCTCTACTATAAGGGTAACATTCCATTTCTAACCGCAGCTGCATTACTGTCAATTTTACTATGGAAATTGACAATGACAGCGACGCGTTCAGTACCGGTAGTGCAGCTGCGGTTAGAAATGGAATGTTACCATAAGAATGACGGTTCTAAATCCAATGACTAGAAAGGAATGTCAAATGGTTAAAGGGTTAAATTGTTCACCGTATTCTCGAACAATAAATTCCAAATTCAAACTTATCTACGGTTCTTATGTGTGGTGCGACAGAATTAGAATATATAAACATAGAATTGACAGGAAATCTATTAATAAAATTCAAGGAGACCCCTGTCAATAATACCTAGAGGTTCCGTTTATTTCCTATTAAACTGCTGAAACGTAAAAACTACTCGTTTGTTATACATAAATAGTATTTTCATTCAATATCTGAAATTAGCAACCTACTTGTAGGTCAATGTCAACTCACAATAGTAAATTCTTCCGTTCCAAATCACGATACGTATTGGTGCCTATACCTACTTAAAGTCAGCGCCTGAATCAAAACGAAAGCACCAATACTTAGGAAAGCCAAAAGCTAACAATTTGGCCTAAATTGGTTACTAACATTATCGTAGATCACAATTAAGGTTTATTATCAACATAAAAATACTAACTTAAATCCTCCCAACTATATTTCAAAAGCTCTATGGTCTGAATTAATAGAGCATAAATATAATCCAGAAACTCTATGGTATCTAATCTTCATTTGATTGGTTCCTTTGTGTGTGCCTATTATGTCTATAAAAAGTGGGCTTTGAAATACATATTTTAACATACATCCTGATAAATATGATTAGGTACTTATAATATCTATCTGGGATAAAACCAATAAGCACCAGTATTGTTTTGTTTTAATCTGTATTCAAGTAAGACACCATCTTATGTGCCTAAATAATTTCCACAAAATGAATTGAAATAAATAAGTACCTCTTAAAGCTTCTATACTTTGTGTTTATTTAATTTACTATATATTATTAAAACTACATTTAGGTGCACAATTGCACATTATTACGACTGACTTCTTCCACTACGGCATAAAGTCGACGCTTTGCTCATACATAATATGCAGGCGCAATAAAAAATCGCACAGTATACTTAGGTACCTAAAGTGCGCAAGGTCGTTTGTTTAAACTTTTTTAATTGCAATAGACACTGGATCAGAGAATTAGTAGGTTTAACGTTATTCAATCAGACCTAGTCCAATTACACATACTCACATGTATTAGCATAATGAGTTGCAAGCTGTGCATAATTAAAAGTAGTTTTGACACGAAATTAGTTTAGCATATTTCTTGTAAACAGATTTCTATCGCAAGGTTAATTATGTGTCTAAATAATTAAATGCAAAAGAGGACAAAATCGCTAAATGAAACATGAAAGGCAAAAACTTTTTATCCGGAAGAAATCGCTACGTTTCATGTGACGTTAACTAATACGATATAGAAAAGTAACTTTGAAACAGTGTATGGTTGAAGGGATCCTCGTCATAAAGCCCACGGCAGCTGAAAGATCAGCACGGGGTTAAAAAAATAACATAGTTGTTCCCGGTCACATTTCATCACAAGCCGGACTATCTGAGACAAAAGCAAATGCCACGCTATATTACCCACTAATTGTGGGCCTCGTGCGCTGAATACAGGAGATGAGACAAGTACTAGTGTTAAAATCTTCATTAACATTTTAATTGTTCACCTCTATTCATCCAGTAATGACATTGATGGTTTGTTTCGGTATTACCGAACAGAATATTTTAAGACAAACAAAGCACCTTTTATAAGACGAGTAACTTTCTGAAAAATGTCAGTAGTGTTCCATCGATCACCTGGAAAGATGATTTTAAAAGTAAGTATTAGGTACAGATTTTATTTTAATAACAAACGATATTTATTTTTTCAATAATGGTTTTTGTTGTTTTAGAGTTTCGTGGCAGTTATAGTGTTAAGTTTTGCTTGGATAAAGTCAGTTGCTGGCAGCACGTCGTACTCAAATGTGTACATGCAAAGCGGTCCAAGTCTGGGTTTCTACGGCCCTCCGGCTGTAAGGAGCACGCAACTCGCTCCCCTGTCTGCTGCACCCCTAATGTCAAGTTTGTTACCGCCGTGTGTATCACCGTGTGTCGTTCCTAGTCAACAAGTGGCTTCATTAACTCCAGTTGCAACCAGTAGTGCCAATTTTGTTACGTACAAATCTCCGATAAGAGTCCCAGTTGTTGTAGCGCCGAGTAATGATGTAAGTAATTTAACTTAACTTTGGTTTTGTAAGTTAGCCGTTCTGTGATAGAATCATGAATTATAATAGAATATAATTATTGTATTTTTTCTGCTTAGGACGCTACGAGCTACGAGTATTCCTATGTGGTTTACGATGAGAACACCGGTGACCAAAAGGCTCAAAAAGAATCAAGTGACGGCTCCGTGGTGCGGGGCCAGTACTCATTAATCCAGCCCGATGGATATGTCCGAGAGGTGCAGTACACTGCTGATGATATTAAAGGGTAACTAAATTTTACTTACTAGCTTGATATACTTACGGCAAAGTAAAACATCTAAATCCTAAATAATACGTTGTTGCAGATTTAATGCAGTCGTTAAAAACTTTTTACCTGAAGGAGAAGCTAAAGCCATCCCACCATGTCCTGAAATAAAAAGCGAACCGCTAAAAGAAGCACAAAATAAAACAGATGAAGCACACGATCTCGAGCCTGAAGCACATGGAGAAGTTAAAGAAGAAAAACATAGTCATGAAGGTGAAAGTCCTGAAGAACACAAGGCCCATGCAAAACCTAAACTTGAAGGACACGAAAGCCATGTAAAACATTCAGAACCTGAAAAGAATGAGAATCTTGGAGGTCGTGAAAAAACTGAAAGTCATGAAAAGCATGAGGGATATGAGGATCGTGGAAAGCCCGCAGAACCGAAGGGTCACGAGGAGACCACACACGAAGAACGCGGCGAAACTAAAGAGCAGAAATCCCCAGAAGAGCACACAGAACCAGAAAGCCATGGAGAGTCCCAAACTGCTGAGAAACATGGGAGTGAAGGAAAGGATGAGACGAGTACAACACAGAGCTTTGAAGTGCTACCGATAGTTACCGATGCACTTGTTTCTTACAATGACGTCATTAAGTGCATACAATCTGCCATTAAACGAGCAAATACGCCGCAACCACTAGCTTCTCCACTTACTTACATTGTATTGAACAAGCCCTGTTAATTACTGCTGTACCCGTACCACGAGTCGCTGACAGAGTCAACACTGACATTTACGCTAACGTCTACGTAGTTTACTTTCTATACATCTCGCTCGCACTAATATGCCAGTACACTGCCAGTATGAGTGAGATGCATAGAAAGTAAGTTATGTTCACGCTATTTTTTATATCAGCGCCAAACTGGTGGTAGCTGAAGGTACTGTTAAATCATTATTATTTTCCAATATTGTTATTACCGTCTAGTCTTCGAGTAAAAACTTTATGTTAACAAATTCCTAATGTTTTTCACTTGAACTTGTATAATAAAATACTTAACAGAGAAAAAAAGAGTTGCTGTAATTAAAATACTGTAATCAAAATTGTATGTCTTCGTTATTGTTATTACAAATACCTGATTAGGTATTGTAGGCATCATGAATGATACTAACATAGGTTAAAATTTTCAAATCTGCCTTCTGATAGCCTAATAATTATGTCATATAATAAATTTATATTTTAAAATATGATTAAAATACCTTTGACAACTAATCCGTAGGTAGTTGTTTTTGTTTTTTCTCTAGTAGGTAGTACATTCACATGGTAGGTAGGTTAACAACGGTGCACATAATGTAATCGCATATTATAGCAATACACTTGCACTTTTATAGATCGATCAATGTCTTGTCAAATCTCTTTACATACCTATTAATGTATGTACTTAAAACAGATTGATTGCGATAAAACTGCGATAACCAAATTTTATTAAAAGCACCAGTGGTCATGTCACGTATCCACTGTGGATTCTAATGTCTTTTAAATTCAATGTCGGCAACTTTTTTTGGGTTAAATATCTGATCAATCAATATGCCTTAATCTTAATCAGTAAATTAATTCGTTTTAAAACTGTGGTCGTTTTTTAGAAATGTACATGTTGAAATAAAGAACAAGATTATTTGCAGTAGTTATGTTGGTAGGTATAGTCTTTGTAATAATACAAGGCAAGGTCTAATTATGTAAATTTTTATACTTGTGCTTTCGCCATTTCTTACCGCGAAATATAGTGATCTAAATATTTCAAGGTCGCGTACGGGTAATACAAAAAATTATTACAGTTTAAAGAATAAGTAACGTCACACGTCATGGCGTGTCGGTTTATATTTCTTAGCGAAAAAATAGTAAATACATGTATAGTTAATTTTTCGAGCCGATATTGTTTGATGTCCAAATTTCCTAAAAGATGGCGCGGTTACAAACGCAAACTCTGTAACGGTAGTTCATCGTAGAATATACTTATAAAACTGTACTATACTTATGTAAAATTTTATAGCTCACCGCTGGGCGAGTAACTATAAATATCGCCGTGTCTCTTTTATTTACACGGGAGTGCTTATCTTTTGTTCGTGTTTATAGCCGATAGCTCATAGCTTACCATTGCCATAAGAATGGTAACAATACAATGCTGCAATGCTATGGTAAAATTAAACTGACTTGGTGATGTACCTAGACAGAAGGAGGCCATATAAACTGACTTTAGACTAGGTAGTTGGAATCGCCCCCATGAGTAACTGATGCACGCTAGATCGGGGCCGGCCCGTAGCTTCCGGACCTTCGTTTTCTGTGGAAAGCACCACACAATCAGTATTATCATTATCACCCATCATCCGTCATAGCAAATGATGTGTAAGAGACGGCCCAGGCTAGGGATTGCAATCCGGATTATTCGAACTTCTAAAATCCGGATTATCCGCCAATTTTTCAATCCCTTTCTAAATCCGGATTTTTAAACCCAAATCCGAATTTTCGGATTTTTTGTTAAACTATTATACAATTGCCTTTTGCACCGTTAAAATGTTCTGATTACTGCAAATACGCGTCAAGCGGGTAGAGGGAGGGTTGCCTGGCTCACTCACTGGCCTTGGGCCTTGAACAGCCTCATGACAAGCGCGGTGTTTGTGTGACTTCACGTTAAACTGAGTGTTCGATGTTTGGCTCAGGCGTCACCGTGGCTTGGCTTTTCCGCGCGCGGCAGGCTCGTGCAACAAAAGCCGGGTACTGACTGAGCGAGCAGCCCCGCGAGGCAGCCTTGGACGAATGCCGCGCGAGGCAGCCTCGGTCAGTAGGATTTGTTGCACGAGGCTGCCGCGCGCGGAAAAGCCCTCTATTAGTATAATCGGGACATTTCGCATCCCATAAACGTTTCGCACACCATATAGTTGTATCAATTTAAGGCACTGTTCTTTATCCATGGCGTTGAGTGAGCGCGGCAAACTTACTGAGGTGCCTTTGAACATGGACAAAAAACCGACAACGCTCGCCTCGGGCCGAGGCGCGCTCGGCCGAGACCGGACATGCGTTTGCCTCGGGCGAGGCACGTCCTGACTGACCGAGGATTTGCCTCACGAGGCTGCCTTGTGAGGCTGCTCGCTCAGTCAGACATTTTAGTCTTTAAATATTGATCAGGAACACACTGACAAAATCTCTCGGGTTCCTCGTGGGCATGTTGTATATTATTTCCTTAATGGCGATTGTGCAATCTGCCACAGTTTTAGGAAATTTTTATAGATGACACTACTGATGTTCACGGTCGGGTGTCACCCCTAAATGGATGACACCCGGGGCGGGCCGCCCCCGCCGCCCCCACCTAGCTACGCCACTATAAAAGTAAATAAAAAGACTAATTTCTTATTGGAAAGTCGTTTTTTTTTTTATTTATTCTTGGTACCAAGAAAACATTCCCCGATTTTATCCGAAGTTCGGATTTCGGCGTGAAAATTATCCGAAAATCCGGATTTTGTAAAATAGATTCGGATTTGCAATCCCTAGCCCAGGCACGGCCCGGTCAAGCGTGAGTCATCTTTTAGGCTTTCTTATATCAAATTGATAATCTTGTTCACCCATTTACACAATACACGTTAATTATCACAAAACAATAAGGCACAACATTGCTTAGTTATTAGTTAGATACATTAACCCGGCAGACGCTGAAAGCCACACCGGACACAATGATTAACCGCTTCACATTACTATCGGAACTGTGACCTTGGCGTCATGTCAAAGCTACAGAGTCAAGGTGCACACGCATTTCGCCGCCCCACCGAACGCACGCGCATGATCTATAAAACCTATACATCTGGACAGTCGACACCAATCAATAACTGATTGTTAAACAATACACCCAAAATGTTCAGCAAAGTGAGTGTGTTGGCATTACTTCTGTGTATAATTAATTTGAAGCAATCAATATAATTAACATAATTATTTCTTTGTTAAAGAATTTACATAAATTTTCCTTAATTTTACCTATCCCTGTTACATTTGGGTACTTATCAGTTAAATTAAGTAATAATAACATTAATTCATAGGTATTGTTCCAAAACAGTAATTAACATAACGATTTTAAACTTATTATACGGCAATTATTATTCAATTTATACATCACGTTTTATCACTTGATCATATATCTCTATAGTATAAAGAAATCTATACTTGAGAATATATAAATAAAAATATTTTTTTAGATCATAGCTTTCGGCGCACTCCTGGCTGCGGCCAACGCTGGCCTCCTCGGCCATGGCCACGCCGTATCTTCCCAAAGCATCATCCGTCATGACGAGGGCCACTATGCCCCAGCGCACTATGCCGCCCCGGCTCACTACGCATCAGCTCACTACGCCGCTCCCGTAATCCACGCCGCCCCTGTCGTCCACGCCGCTCCTATCGCTCACTACGCCCCTGCTGCTCACTACGATCATCATGATGAATATGTAAGTTTTTCCCTAATAAAATGAAAAGGTTTTTTTTACATATTACATAGAATATGCTATATAATTATTGTAAAGGCCACAACAAGTTTAAGAATTGCCATATATCTATTCCAGGCTCATCCCAAATACGACTACGCATACTCAGTGGCTGACCCTCACACCGGCGACCACAAGTCGCAGCACGAGTCGCGCGACGGCGACGCCGTGCACGGCTACTACGAGCTGGTGCAGCCCGACGGCTCCGTGCGCAAGGTCGAGTACACCGCCGATGACCACAATGGGTAAGACACTATTTATTAAATATTGTACTGTCTTAGAAAACTGGGAGGAGTAACTGAAAAAAGAAAGAACACTCAATATACTTACCTATCCAACAAACTAATATACATATGATACATATCTAACTAACTGGTGGTCAATGCGAGCAAATGAGCTTGTCGTACGGGAACTTCCGTTCACGAGCGTAATTTTTATCAATCAAATCGTTATCTACGGAGCACCAGTTGCTTTTTACTGCTGAAATAGTAAAACCTTCGTGTTTTTTTTATAAACGCGCTCGAGTAGAGAATTTCCCGTAGACGGATTTGGCCGCATTGGCCTTAATTAGTGGCCCAGTGCTTGTTCAACTATTAGAACTAACCTGACACACTACTATCGGCGCGATTCGGGAAATGAAATAGAGATTCACTAGATATGAAATAGTAAAGATATGTGATATTCCTCGACAAAAGGTACCATTGCCCCGGCTGAATATTGGAGCGGCGTTAATAATAGCGTAAGCGCCAACCGCCATAATGTACCTTTTGCAGTGGAACGCATTGACCTAAATTGTCTCAGTGCTTATTCAACTATTAGAACTAACCTGACACACTACTATATATACTTACCATATTTTAATTCGCTATTTTTTTTTTCAGTTTCAACGCTGTTGTTCACAACTCAGCCCCTTCCATCCACGCTGCCCCTGCCCACGATTACCATCATTATTAAATTAATTCAATTGAAGAATGACTGCCTAATGTTATTTGTTTGAACGCTATTTATATTTTTGTATGTGTGTGAAAAACTTGTCAATAAAGTGAATTCAATTACATATGTTTTGAAAATAATTATGTACTTAAAAGCTTTTGAAAAAAAAAACGTTAATCGTTTCCCATTACATGATTATCTAATTCTATATTACATTATGTGCAAAACCTAGGTAGGTATTTGTTGAGGCAATTAATGCTGACTGTCAGCCCGATCGGAACTTTAAGATACGTCAATTATTGGATCTAGAAACGATATGGATTAGATAATTATGTCAGTGTCAAATGTGACATACGTACGTAAGTCCAGCAACATAAAAAGTAGTTCGATGTATTCAAAAGGTACATAAATACAAAATACAGTACGTAGCGGCCCCCTTTTTTTAAATACCTATCGTTAAATTTAAATAATACGATTACCTATTTAACAGTGGAGCTAGCGCGCACGTTGATGAGCTTTTAAGTTATCGAGTGTTAATTCATTTTAATTAACATAGTTCAAAAATATATACCTATTTGTCTCTTTGTCTGGGTTTATTTTCCTTAACGTTTGGTTCTCAATTAACATAATTTTCAACGTACGTTAGAAATTGAGAAATTAGCCTTTACGTAGTTATTATAAATAAATAAAATCTGATGTGTGGGAACCACACGCTCTCTCTACCTAATCCTAGCCGAAGCCAAAGCCAACACGTAGAGTCTCTTTGGAAAAATTAATTAAATGTAAGATTATAAACCGACCAGAAGCTGCCCTTGTCCATGTGTAGAACGAACGCAGAGGCAGCACTTACCAAGGACTAGTCTACACTATTGAAAGTCAATCATGATTGCACATATTTATATCCTCGAGAACGCAGCTCTCGCTACTTCACTCTGGACGTTCGGCCAAGGAAAGACAGAGTCAGGACCCACACAAGGGCTCTTCTAAGAGCGCTTAGGTAGGTTAGGGAGCGGTCCTAGAAGAGCCCTTGTGTGGGCTGCTATAAGCTGAAAGTGAAACGAGTGAGCGATTGGATATCACACCCCTATGTCGTCTCTGATTGTAATAAAAATAAGGTTTTTGGGTAGGTATTCAATTTATCTATTTTATAAGATATTGTTTAGAGCAACTATAATGGCCTGATTATAATTTTAATATACATCAAACATTTAATACGATAAGGGTCGGATATTTGCCGTATATTAAAGGTCAAATCAGACCGTAAACAAAAGAATAAAGATTTTTTCAGAAATAAAATTAATAGCAATTTGCGTTTCAACGTGCGTAACAATGACACGAGCGCGACGAGGACATTACTCCTGCTGTGACGTACGGCGTGATTCGGGAAATGAATTAGAGATTCACTAGATATGAAATAGTAAAGATATGTGACCTTCCACGACAAAAGGTACCTTATGACGGTTGGCGCTTTGGAACGCGCACAGCGAGCCACGTACGTCGGGCTACGCCCGAATGTTTTAGTATGAGAAAGTCGGAGTCGCCTAGCTTTGGACCGCGTGCAGCGCGCCACATGCCACATACATCGAGCTATGCCCGACTCTCTTAGTATGAGGGCGCCGCAGGCACCCGGCTTCGGACCTGGTACAGCGCGACACGTACGTCGGGTTACGCCCGACGCTTTGAGTATGAGGGCGCCGAAGGCACCCGGCTTTGGAATGCGTACAGCGTGTCACGTACATCGGGCTACGCCCAACACTGTTATTAACGCCGCTCCAATATTATTGCGGTCGCCATAAGGGACCTTTTGCGTGGAACGTCACATATCTTTACTATTTCGTATCTAGTGAATGTCTAATTCATTTTTTGAATCGCGCCGGTATTCAGCTCCGCATTATAAAAAAGTTTTATTTATGGTTTATTTTCATATTCTCTTCATGGTCTCGTCGGAAGATCAGCGCTGGAAGCCACCAGCAACATGCTTAGATGGGGCCATTTCGTATTTTCTTTTATATAATGTATTGTACCGATTGTTTGTGCTTACGAATAAATCTATTCTATTCTATTCTATATATTATTTTATATTTGGATTTAGAACCCTATCATACTCGTATTAATATACTCGTAGAATAATTTGAATGTATCTAACGGTAGCAGTCTGAAAAACATCTTCGTAACAGCGTGGCCTATAAATTGTTATTTTCTTTAAAAGAAATATCGCGAGTTCATTATAGGTACTTGCGGCTACAAATAAGATACATTTGAATTATTTGAAAATAATTTAATTCAGTTTATACCGGGTGTGGTCTGTAACATGAGCAAATAATTAAAACATAGATTGTACTCCTCAAACGGTGACACTTTTATTCTACAACTTTTAAAAATTATGAAGTATTTAGATATTTTTCATACAAAATAAATATTATCTTCAATGGACGCCATCGCCACGCCATATCATTGTGATTGACGTTGCTTGTCACGCCTTAAACATAACACAATTCGCAATACATTGCGTCTTAGAATAAGCTTTAAAGTGTATTAAAAATCAAACCACAAGTTATTTTTAAAACTAGCTGAATAAATGTTGGTCAGTATGAGGAGTACAGCCTACAGTTTAATTTTTTGCTCATATTACAGGCCACACCCGGTATGTTATTAGTTTCTACTACAACATACATAACAATGTGCAAGTAAATAAAATGTTTAATGTTATATCATAATATGTATTAACTATTATATTGGTAAAGTTGTTAATACCTAGAGAGTGCTTATTCAAGCAGTTATTCAGGGATTCATATTCAGATTTGCAAAATATGAAACATCTTGATTTTTATTTCATGGCATCTCCTTCAAATTGATTGTATTGGAACTTGAAGTTTTCCAATATTTTTAGGTGGTTCCTATTCACCGGTCCTTGAGGATGAAACTTAATAAAATACTTAAATATACTTTCATTTGTTTTATTAAATCAAGATTTATTTTTTTACTGACTTCCTTATTTACGAAAATATAAATAGTTGTTTTAATAAATAACTCGATGCTTATTCCTTTTAATAATGATGATAGTCGTGGGCAGGGGCAGCGTGGATGGTGGGGGCAGAGTTATGCACCACCGCGTTGAAACTGAAAAACGAAACGGAATATATTACTTACTGGCTGATGACTAGTATTTGATAAAATGTTTATGAAAGATTAGTTTAAAAAAAATACTTATTTTTTATTTTACATACCCATTGTGGTCATCAGCGGTGTACTCGACCTTGCGCACGGAGCCGTCGGGCTGCACCAGCTCGTAGTAGCCGTGCACGGCGTCGCCGTCGCGCGACTCGTGCTGTGACTTGTGGTCGCCGGTGTGCGGGTCCGATACGGAGTATGCGTAGTCGTATTTGGGGTGGGCCTGGAATATGTTTCAATTATAATATTAATTTATTTAAATGTACCATATGTCATGTCTATTTACTGCACTTTTAACGGAGCCCAAATAGTATTTTATGCAATCGAAATAAAATGGAGAACTTTTCAGTTAAGTACCGTGTTTAGGCCACGTAGCTTGCCGAGTTGCCTTAGTAAGGCACGAGATGGAAAAGCTTGATTAATTGATTATATTAGTTTACTTACGTATTCATCATGCCCATCGTAATGAGCAACAGGGGCGTAGGCGGCGATAGGGGCAGCGTAGTGAGCAATAGGGGCGGCGTGGACTACGGGAGCAGCGTAGTGAACCGGGGCGTAGTGAGCCGGGGCGGCATAGTGGGCTGGGGCATAGTGACCCTCGTCGTGGCGGACGATGCTCTGGGAAGACACAGCGTGGCCGTAACCGAGGTGGCCAGCGCTGGCCGCGGCCAAGAGGGCGCCGAAAGCTACGATCTTAAAAGAAGGAAAAAATAAATTAGACATAGGTGTAGGTGTTTTATAAAAAAAACTTATATGTAAATACTTTTAAAATCTAAATCTAGTTAGTATTGTGCGGTAATTCAAGGAAAATATAATTCTTAATTGTTTTATCAGCTTAATGATAATTTATACTGCTTGTGTAACAAATACATTGGGAATACATTGATAGTTCTGTATTTAATAATTGTATCAGTTTTATTTTTATTTTTGCAATTTATTTTGTCATGCTTATAGCATGCCTGTACGCTTACTTTGCTGAACATTTTGGCTGTTTTGCTTTCTGCAATTGATTGATGTCAATGGCACAGTGGTATGGTTTTATATATTATGTAGATCACGATAATGCAGCGCCGGCGCGCGCGGTGGGGGCGGAGAAATGCGTACGCGCCTTGACTTTGCTGATAGTGCGTGCTTTGGGACTTAAGGATAGGATACAGAGCAGGATACGCGTACGGAACTTACAAATTGTGTCCTGTAGAGTAGAAATTTATCTGTGAACTACTTAAGTACCTACTCGTCCATAGAGAGTAAGCCAATCGGTTAGTAAAGTCCAAAATTAAAACAATATAGAAGGTTTTTTTTTCTGTTTACGTACTTGCTTATGCTATACACATGGGATTACATTAGGAATGAAATGTGCGCATGTTTCAGAGATGCTAGCGTGTGTCGTTCGACTGCATACATCTAGCGCGACTTTAAGTATACACCTATCTATACTTAGGCTCAATACCTTATTATCTTAGATTAATAGACTCAATCAGTCAATCACCATACACGCGAGATATAAATAAAAATAAGCGTGACTAAAATTATATGCTACTATTTTTGTTTAAATCACTTGCCATCGCTATACAGCGCGGGAATGCTGCCTGCGCGATGGGCACCGAGGGGCCTAGGCTTAGAAAGTAGGTTGTAGGATTTTTTTTGTTAGGTTTAGTTTTAGTTAATTTATTTTATGAGGTAAGTACTTGTATTAAGTTTGTTGTATAATTGTGTTTAATAAATGTAATTAAACGTATTACATTATGTATCTCTAGTCTACTACTAGTCTCTCTGTCTATTACCTCTTCGAGCTTTAAACCGCTGAACCAATTAATATGAAATTGGTGTGGAGATAGTACCGTATCAGGCCTTAGAAAGAACGTAGGATAGTTTTATTTTCCATCACCACAAACCTCGTACTTATTCCAAATAAACGGATACCTATCATTTAAATTATTTAACTCAATAATATATCATTGTAATACATCGAATGTGTCTCAATACCACTAACCAGTTATTTTTCCGTTGTCATCATAAAATAGGTACATAAATATGTACTTATGTATCCAAATATTTGTGAGTAAAGTAATACTGAAGGCTATTTACGTAATGCTGATGCAAATTATTAACTCCATTTCATCCAGTTACACAATCTCTTAAAACTTCGATTGTTAATTACCTACTCCCAGATCCTAAAGCCATATTGGTGAGACCAATATTCAATAACAATTTGGTCAAACTGCCTGGAACCTCCAATCTTATAAGCACCTCGTTTGATAAAACCTCTTATGTCTATATCCTTGACGACCGGTGTGGCCTAGTGGGTAGTGATCCTGCCTGTGAAGCCGATGGTCCTGGGTTCGAATCCCGGTAGGGCATTTATTTATATGATGAACAAATATATTTGTTCATGAGTCATGGGTGTTTTCTATGTACATAAGTATGTATTTATCTTTATAAGTATGTATATCGTCGCCTAGCACCCATAGTACGAGTACAACTGCCGTATTCGAACTTCAAGGTCACAAGTGACGACACGTACGAGATCCATTCTAGATACGTTATAGTTTAGATATCCACTAGTTCTCTTTTGCAGCGCAATTCGGGCAACCAATGTCACTTTTACCTTAGATAGAGTAAGATATCTATTAGATGTGAATTGGATCTCTAAGTCATCTCCTGTGGAAATCGTTCAAGAGTTTCTCCAGAATCGCTTAAATGTCAGGTTAGATCTTAAACATATCGTTATCGTATCTTGGTGATGTCTAAAAGATATCTAATAGAATCTATCATCTGATGTCTATTTCAAAATCCGAATCGGGCCCCAAGAATTGCTAAGTTTGGGGCTAGGTTGTTTTGTGTAAGATGTCCCCTGATATTCATTAATTTATTTATCCTTAGGTTTACCATTACATACGTTATATTCAAAACCTGGGCACATAAGGTATTTCATACAAATGTGTCGGTTTAAATAAGTAATCTGTTTTGGACTTTGTCCCACCTGTTTTTACTGGAGTCGGACCAAGCTAACTCTGCATTAGTGTCAAAATGTGGCAATGCCAAAATTAATGTCAACTTTCTATGAAAATAGACGTTTATAAATGTCACAAAAATGGACCGAAATCAAGATTTAGTCCAAACATGAATTTGCCCAGAAATAACCTTGACTTTGTCACGAACACTGACGAAAATGGAAACATTATAAGTATTTATATAACTCGATTTCCGTAAACCCATTCTGGCAAGAATTTTATTCTATAAGTGAGAACCTATAATTGGCTCTGTGATTCTATTGTAATATCTGGATATATATAGCGCTGTTGGTTTTCCATGTACTAAAATAAAATAAAATAAATAAATAAATAATCGAAAAAATACAATGCAATTCTCAATTTTGGCATTGACTCTCGCGAGAAGTAGGTATTTGAAAGAATATCAACAAGTAAAATATTTTGGTAGTTACGGCCAAACTTACTTTATTCGTGTGTATCAAGTTGAATGGTATCCATATGTTTACATTTAAATATTATTTCTTTATTCACTACTAAGTAAATATAAAACATTAAATTAGCTTACAAATAATAATACAAACTATCTCTAAACTAAATAAACTTAAAATAAAAAGCCTATAAATAAAAAACGTCCCCCAAGTCACTGTCGATGGGCAGTGTGCCCAGAAGGCTGGCCGCATTGCCACGTTGTATTAAATTAAAACATCATACAGCTGTAGGTAGTGCTAAATTGTTTTCCATCGTATTTTCTCGGAAACGTTCGTATTTGTTATTTGCACGACACGTTCGTACGTTTCCGTGAAAAAGAGAAGGAAAATAATAAAATTATGCACTACATCTGTATCTCACTCGAGTGTGACATTTTATTTTATTTCATAATTAATGTCCTTCCATAACGGTGAAAGATTTTTTTTCATTAATTGGATGTTGTAGGGAAGTAGGGTGACCATAATTGTAAAGAATAAACTTTTACTTAACGAAAAGTAAAAAAGAAAACAATAATTTTAAGGTTTTCTTTGCTGTTTCATTTAAATACGATTATGAGCGATGCCTTAACATTAACTGAGTGTGTACTGTGTAGGATGGGTCTTGCTCAGTGCTCACGTCTCCTGAATCATCCTGTATTCAAAACGATAAATTAAAGATTCTAAACCCTAGTCAGAATACTAACTAATACAAAACTAAACAGGTTAGATAATAAGCAAGTATAATAGAGTCGGACCAAGAAAAGTCTGCAGCGGATTTGACAGCTCACGCAGTGCAAGTGTTATTTATACATAATTTCATAGAAGTTTGACGTTTAAAATAACACTTGCACTGCGTGGGCTATCAAATCGGCTGCAGACTTTTCTTGGTCCGACTCAAAAACGAAGCGAGCGAAACCCCCGCCAAGATGGCCGAAATAGGTCATAATCTGTCCATAAATGGATTAATTTGACCTCCTGTCACATCTCAATTGTTTTTTCTGTCGACCACAACATCACAAGGTCTTGTCAGTTGTGCTTTTTTTATGGCGAATATAGTATGCAATAGTTTATTATTAATCCAGATCGGTGTGCGCCATAGCTGACCGCATCCTGTGTAAGGAAATTAACTTTTCCGCTGCTGATTAAACCAAGATAATGTTATTAAATAAGATAAGTAATCCGTCTAAGCGTTTAAATTATAAGAATTAAAATTAATGCTCCGTATAGCCTATTGATGATGGTCATAGAGTAGTTGTTAAAAAAAAAACATTTGAAACAGGGGATACGGCAGCGTAACTGACAAGGTAAATATTACCTAAACTTTTTTCGGAAAGTCAAAACATTTCGATGTATAAAATTTTATGATTGAGCCTGTATATATAATATAGGTACGACTCGAATCAAATATACTCAAATTATAAATATACACACTAATCCGTTCTGTTGCCTAAAGCTGTCATTGGGGTAGAATTAACCAAACAAAAGAATAATCAAATTACACTTTTTTGGGAGCTTCGTCAATGTTACACTACGCTTCAGCAGCTTCGCATGTCCAAAAGCAATTGATATCGATACCATGACACATATTGCAATTCCATAATGGTTTTGATTCGACCTTTGTCTAAGTATTGTCGCGCTCCGCGGCCTGCACCCCACTTGTTCTCGATCAGTGTTAATAATATAAAAACCAGCGGCCACTGATATTGACATCAATCAGCGACCAACGTTGAGGTTAACTAGAGCAAAATGTTCAGCAAAGTGAGTCATATTTTAATTCATGCAGTTTTCAAAACATACTCGTAACACAACTTTAGCAAAGCATTTTTCAATCAAGACAATTCAAAATTTTGAACTTCTAAATAATTACATATGTAATATAGTCAGGGTAAATTCTTTAATCAATAAATTATATGAGTGCAGTGAAAAGCGTCTTCTCCTCTCAAATACACCAAACTTTAAACTCCTTAAGTTAACTCAGCCTGACCTTGTTCTAATACATCATTCTCATTTCAGTGTCTCATACTTACTTAACAAAGACACATTATATAACATTGCCTCATTATCATAATAAAATAACCTATAACCTATTTCGATTTGCCAGATTGTAGCTTTCGGCGCCATGGTCGCAGCCGCTTACGCGGGTCTGATCCCTGAGTACGGACACGCGGTGTCCTCCCAGAGCATCGTGCACCACGGCGACTACGCACCCCATGGTGACTACGCCCTTGGTGACTACGCCTATGGCCATCTTGCCACACCCGCCCACTACGCCGCGCCTCTGGCCCACGCCGCGCCCCTGGCTCACTACGCCGCCCCCGTCGCCTACGGTCATGGATACGAGGGACATGAGGGGCATGATGAATATGTAAGTCACCAGAATGCAGCCATCACCTAATGTATGAATACCTACTTGCTCTAAAGCTGAAAGTAATTACGCATAAAATCCATTTTTGAAACAATCCGCTTCTTAGAAACTCGTAAGATACTGCTTACAACGAAATTATTAAAAGACTGCAAAAACTCAGTCTATATCAGTAACAGAAGAAGAAGAAAAACTCATTCGACACGCAAATGTGTTCACTTGACGAGAATAAAACCATACCTACGGAGTGTATCGGCGCGATTCGAGAAATGAATTAGAGATTCACTATATATGAAATAGTAAAGATATGTAACGTTCCACGAGAAAAGGTACCATTACCCCGGCTGAATATTGAAGCGGCGCGGCGTTAATAATAGCGTAAGCGCCAGCCGACATAGGTACCTTCTGCCGTGGAACGTCACATACCATTACTACCTATTTCATATCTAGTGAATCTCTAATTCATTTCCCGAATCGCGCCGTATATGACTCAGCCAATTTACTGTATTTTTCAAACTGATTTCTATCTTGGCTATTTCAGGCTCACCCCAAATACGACTTCGCATACTCGGTGTCGGACCCTCACACCGGCGACCACAAGTCGCAGCACGAGTCTCGCGACGGCGACGCCGTGCACGGCTACTACGAGCTGGTGCAGCCCGACGGCTCCGTGCGCAAGGTCGAGTACACCGCCGATGACCACAATGGGTAAGAAATAATTATCACACGGTTTTGTCTGGCAATCTTGATCTGGCTCTCGCACAAATGAATAAGTAGCTTAACTGCCGGTACATTACTTCCTCTTCCGTTTTACTTTTCGTGAACAATAAAAATATCTTAAATCTTTTGACGGGATAAAAACTGCTTTCTTACCAAATTACCTGCATAAAATTGGTTTGAAGATACAGTTTTTTATTCACCACTATTCACCATCACAAAAACAATTGAGTTTAAAGAAGATTGAAGATGGCGAATGTGCGTATTCCAGATAGCTGCCGTCCGTACTTTGTTCGTGTTCGTTGTTCGATTTATGTTTTTTCCGCGAACGAATATTTTCCACTAAGCTGTACACTTGTAGATATTATATTCTAGCACAATATGCAAAAAACACTGCATACTAGCTTGACCGAAGACTTTAGATTAGAAATAAATTGCAAACTACTTCTCTAATTGATTTTGTCGCCTCAAGCAGTGACCTAATCTAGTAAGTCTAGTGATCCATAGTAGTTATTCGCTTCCAAAACTTCCAGTACATATTAACCCCTTTATGACGCCATGTAGGTTAGGAACATCAACACTTTGATTTGATCCTCTTTTGCATTGTTTGCTAATCAGGTTTATAAAGACAAATTATGTATCGAAGAGGCTGGGACTCGCTACAATAGCTATGTCGCGAGTTAAAACATAAGCCTAAACCCAAGTAAACTTTTAGTGACCTCTTTATACGACGACCGGTCTAGCCTAGTGGGTAGTGACCCTGCCTGCGAAGCCGGTGGTCCTGGGTTCGAATCCCAGTAAGGGCATTTATTTGTGTGATGAACACTAATATTTGTTCCTGAGTCGGTGTTTTCTATGTATATAAGTATGTATCTATCTATATAAGTATGTATGTCGTCGCCTAGCACCCATAGTCCAAGCTTTGCTTAGTTTGGGGCTAGATTGATCTGTGTAAGATGTCCCCAATATTTATTTATTTATTTTATTTATCATACGTTATTTACCTTATTGTTATATATTTTCAGATTCAACGCGGTCGTGCACAACTCCGCCCCATCCATCCACCCAGAGCCCTACCACGGCCACCATTACTAAGAACATCTCTCCTGTTTTAGCGTTGTTGTGATTTCTTTAACAAAATTATGAATTAGTAAATAGTAATTTATTAAATATTTTGTATAACGAATTTGACTATTCATTGTTTATAATTACTCGGCTTCATGATAATATTAATAATGTTAAATATGTGTTGAGGAAACACCAAATCGGGGGTCATGGAAATTAAGGGGAGAGGCCTTTGCCCAGCAGTGGGACACTCAAATAGGCTAGGATAAAAAAATGTGTTCGAAACGCGAAAGTTTTAAATGCAAAATCAGATTTTTTATACCTGTCACAGACGGACCTATAATCTATCTATCTATACATCTATATCTATCTATACATATAATAAAGCTGTAGAGGGTCGAAAGTCTGTACATGGAAGATATTTGAAAAAAAGTTGGCTGGGGATACTTAGAATCGATAACAGAACACGTTCCAACAGTTTTTAGAATTTTTGTCTGTTTGTCTGTTTATCTGTTTATCTGTTTGTCGGTTTATTTGAACGCGCATCACGTGAAAACGGCTGAACGGATTTTGATGCAAACTATACTAATCGGTCGAAGACATCTCCGGCCAGGTTATAGGCTATAAAAATTCAACCCTTAAAAGGGGGGGTAGCCACAATCCTCGCTTGATTTAAGTTTGCCCCTGAATCTTATGGCGCTACTTAGGAAGGAGGGGCAAACTTTTTTCAAATATGGGCTACCACTATTGAGTATCCTGGTAAACTAACAGATGGCGCTGAATTTAATACGTATTGACATGAATAGCCACCGAGGAAGGTTTTTGCCAAATTAACTCTAAGTTTAGATGAGGGGGTACGGACATCAACAAATTTAATTGAATAATTATGTCGAATTAATAATATACAACAAAATTAAACGACAGTAAATTAATTACCCCTCATTGCACAGTGCCATCTTTTTCACGACTACCCAGAAAAAAGAGAGAGAGAGAGTGTATTGTGTTTCAGCGTTCGTGTTTGTATGTAGGTATATATTTATTTCTGAGTTTCTTTATAACACCTTAACTTCTGAATGCCTTAACCTTAGCCCGACTAGGGAATGCAAATCGGTTATTTTTGTATGGAATTAATTCTTAATTCTTTGGGAAATAATCGGTAGCAGTAGAAGAGTGTGATTACATGCATAGATTCGATTTCAATCCACTCTTTTGCGGTTCGGCGTTAGGTCTTATGCGAGGCCTTCTGCCTTACGGCAAAGTTGATCTTCTGCCTTAATTACACTTGGGCGCGGATCCAAATCCAAGCTTTCCTCTTTCGCAGCTGGGCCTACTGCCTTGCTCACACTTCGCCAATTCAATTCACTTGGTCAATTCCAAGCTCTGCTTTCTTGCATCTTTTATGCATGAAAATACCCTTAAATATCGAGCCCTATGCGAAGCTAGGCTGATAGAGAACTGTCCCATCCCTTCTTTGTATGAAATCCTGGATTCGCGCCTGGTTGGGACTAAAAGTAAAATTGCGTTTTTTATATCGAAAAATGCCTTTCTAAAATATGATAAAGGTGATATTCGGGTGGCGACTGCAGCAGCATTACTCTGTTACAACGTTACTGCTGCAGCACTGTCAATTTTCGTCATAAAATGATGTGACTAATTTCCATACTAAAAGTAAAAATGTACAACTGTCTATCATATTGCGTTTTTATATCGAAAAATTTTCGCGCTCGCTTCGCTCGCGTTTTCAATTACATTCTAACCTAACATATGATAAAGGTGACATTCGGGTGGCGACTGCAGCAGCATTAGGTACTCTGTTGCAACATTACTACTACGGCACTGTCAGTTTTCGTGATAAAATGATGTGACTGATTTCCATACTATAAGCAAAAATGTACAGCTGTCTATCATATTGCGTTTTTATATCGAAAAATTTTCGCGCTCGCTTCGCTCGCGTTTTCAATCACTTTCTAGGATATTATAAATGTGACATTCGGGTGGCGACTGCAGCAGCATTACTCTGTTACAACGTTACTGCTGCAGCACTGTCAATTTTCGTGATAAAATGATGTGACTGATTTCCATACTAAAAGTAAAAATGTACAACTGTCTATCAAATTGCGTTTTTATATCGAAAAATTTTCGCGCTCGCTTCGCTCGCGTTTTCATTTACATTCTATCATTTCAATCATTTCATCATTCTAACCTAACATATGATAAAGGTGACATTCAGGTGGCGACTGCAGCAGCATTAGGTACTCTGTTTCAACATTACTGCTGCGGCACTGTCAATTTTCGTAATAAAATGATGTGACTGATTTCCATTCTCAGCTGTAATGCGGCAATGAACTTCACTCAATTTACCAAAAAAAAAAAGTAATCTTAATGACCCTAGGGAGAGGGGGCACTACGGGGGGTGGGGGTCTAGAAATGCTTAGGGCATCAAAATATCTTAATCCGTCACTGCTTCAGACTTAACCCGACGTACGTGTCGCGCTGTACGCGTTCCAAAGCCGGGCGCCTTCGGCGCCCTCATACTAAAAGAATCTGGCGTAGCCCGACAACTTGGCGCACTGCACGCGGTTCAAAGCCAGGCGACTTCGACTTTCTCATACTAAAAGAGACGTGTTACGTGACACGCTGTATGGTTACCAAAGCCGGGCGCCTTCGGCGCCTTCATACTCAAAGGGTCGGGCGTAGACCGACGTACGTGACACGCTGTACGCATTCCAAAGCCGGGCGCCTCCGGCGCCCTCATACTCAGAGCGTCGGGCGTAACGTACGCGTTTCACAGCTGGGCGTCTTCTGCGCCCTCATACTAAAAGTGTCGGGCGTAGACCGACGTACGTGACACGCTGGACGCTTGCCAAAGTTGGGCGCCGAAGGCACCCTCATACTCAAAGCGTCGGGCTACGCCCGACGCACGTGGCGCGCTGTACGCGCTCCAAAGCCGGGCGCCTTCGGCGCCCTCATACTCAAAGCGTCGGGCGTAACCCAACGTACGTGACACGCTGTACGCTCGCCTAAGTTGGGAGCCGAAGGCACCCTCATACTCAAAGCGTCGGGTTACGCCCGACGCACGTGGCGCGCTGAATGCGTTCCAAAGCCGGGCTCCTTCGGCGCCCTCATACTAAAAGAGTCGGGAATTTCCCGACGTATGTGGCGCACTGCACGCAGTCCAAAGCTATAGGCGACTTCGACTTTCTTATACTAAAAGAGTCGGGCGTAGTCGGACTACTACAAATCGCGCTCTAAAAAGTATGAAACAATAAGATAGAATTATTTTAAGAAATTATCATGCAGGAAATTATAAATGTTATAATTTTTTGAATAAAAAAATACAGCGTAATGTAATTTACTATTTTTAGGGTTCCGTACCTCAAAAGGAAAAAGCGGAACCCTTATAGGATCACTCGTGCGTCTGTCTCTCCGTCTGTCCGTCTGTCACAGCCAATTTGCTCCGAAACTACCGCACCAATTAAGTTGAAATTTGGTACACATATGTAAGTCTGTGACCCAAAGACGGATATGTAACGTCAACAAATGAATTTTAAACATAGGGGCTACTTTTGGGGGGTAAACAATAAAATTAAAAAACAAAGTTTTGAAAACTATATCGTGTTACATATCAAACGAAAGAGCTCATTTTGAGAATCTCAAATATATTTTTCTTATAAATTTACAATAAAAAGTTTAGAAGTTATTCAAGAAAATAGACAAAAAATGACCATTCCCCCCCCTCTATCTCCGAAACTACTGGGTCTAAAATTCTGGAAAAAATACACAAAATAGTCCTTTACCTAAAGATGACAGGAAAACCTATTAGAAATCTAGAGTCAAGCGTGAGTCGGATTTAAGAACAAAAATGCGGTTAACGTTTTTTTAAGCACACAGCCGCAATGGTTTAAGTGAAACGTGATGTAGACAGCTATTGCAAAGGCCCTAGGCCGATATCGACATAAGGCCGAAGGCCCGAAGCGTCCCAAAGAGGCATGCCTAAGAGGCGTGCCTTTAGCTTCAAGCGTGAGTCGGACTGAAGACAAAAAATGCAACTAGGCTGTATCTGGCACATAGCCGCAATGGTACTTGTAGTACAGTCAACAGCAGAAGTTGCTAAGCGGGCGAGGCGTTCAAAATGACCTTGACATGCTCTTATTGTCTTAACTATAAAGTCGCGTCCAGATCATTTAAAACCACTCGCCCGCTTAGCAACTTCTGCCGCTGACTGTACTAATTGATTAGGTTACTATTGTTACGTGTTTTAAAAAGCACTAGGTATACAGGGTGGCTAAAAAATAAACTAAGTGTATTCCTGCAACGTGCAACCTGCAGCCAACGTGCAACCCTGAAATCGCGAAGAATAATTTGGCTGTTTCATACATTTTGGCTGGTCCGTTTCTATGGGTGGATACTTCTTTTTTCGCGATTTCGGGGTTGGTCCCATACTAAAAGTTGCTCAGTATAATCCCAAAATCTCCCTGGCTACGGAAATACACTTATTTTTTGGCCACCCTACCACCATTGCGATTGGTGGATTTGGAATACCTACGTATTATCTCTCTTCGGCCTTCGAAGTTGTAGGAAGCGCGACCCGTCGGACGCTCGAGTTTTCAGCTCTACGCATTTGGACACTTGTACTATTGTTCGGCATTCAATCTTCAGAGATATAGAGATATTGTAAGCCACCACGCCAGAAAACTTCATGTTAGATCTGGTTTTTGATTGACCCATTCGGGTTTTACAAGACGTTTCACTCACGTCACGTTTCACGTACAAAAAAAAATGTTGAAAATTGTGTGATGTACGGAACCCTTGAAACGCGAGTCCTACTTGCACTTGACCAGTTTTTTTTATATATTTAGCAGCTTACTGACACAAACCGAATTCCACGCGGGCGGAGCCGCGGGCACAGCTAGTATACCAATACGTACTAAATATTTGACACAGTCCATACACGAAGCTATATCTAATATATAATATTTTAAACTTTCGCGTTTTGAATACATATTAACTCACATTATAGACGGGTCTAACGCGAATTATATTCAATTACCTTGATTTACCGACGTTTCGACACAGGTTTCACTGGTCGTGATGGTCGCGGCTGACTGATGTCCCAGCAAAATGTCAAAACAGAGATTTGTGCATCTACCCGACGAAAAGTGTATGGAAAAGTTTGGGGTAGACATCACATTTTCAAACCACCCACCACACATAATGTTAATTATTGTCAATAGTCCGACACGAAACACTCACAATATCCACGCACCCGTCCGAAGATAGATCCTTTGGCTTTAACTTCTGTATCACTGGTTCCCAAGTTGGCGATAAGTTGAAACCATCCTCCCTATTAAAATTCCTGGGGTGTTTCTTGATTTCAATTGCTTCTCGCACAACTCGAGGATAATAATGGCGTTCAGTGGAGACAACTTTTGGTCTATGCAACTCAATCCAGTGATTTGTGCCAGATGTAAGAAGATGTTCGGCGATTGCGGATTTGTGTAATTGGCGATTTTTAACTGCCGCTATGTGCTCTTTCACCCTCTCTTGCACGCTCCGTTTAGTTTGTCCAATGTACACACTTCCGCAGCTACAGTCTATTTTGTAAACGCCCGGATTTTGGTACGGAATGACATCTTTTGGACTTCGCAACAGATCTGATACTTTGAATAACGGCTTGTATACAGTCTTGATGGAGAATTTGTTAAGTACTGCTCCAATTTTGTCCATTATTCCTTTCACATATGGTAGAAACGCTGGTTGTCTGTTGACCTCTGGATGTCTCTCCGTTCAAATCAAGGTAATTGAATATAATTCGCGTTAGACCCGTCTATAATGTGAGTTAATATATCTAATATGTATATATTTTGGTATATTACAATATCTTATAAATAAGGCATCTTAAGACCTTAGTACCTTGCTATATTATAGCTCGATATATTACGATATATTTTGTGCACATATATAGCACAATGTGGGTGCTAGACAGACAGCGATATATATTTTTGTAACGTTATCGTGTGTGGTGCTTATCTATACTATAAGATATGTTTCGGTATCTTACGGTATTTAATATATATTATCGCTCCGTCTGTGACCTGTGACAGGGTCTAAGCTCAAATGCCGCTCTATTAACTAGTCGGATAGAGCACTGGGGACCGACGATCTGGCACCTATTTCACCACGATAATAATTGACACCAAACACTTCTCAATTTTCTGTATATTTCCGGGTCAATAAGCAATAAGTATACTGAGAGCTGTCATTGTCAGAGTGACAATTGACACAGTGGTGAAACAGGGACCTGGTCCTTAATTTACCTAAGTAATATATAAGGAAAGGTAAGCACCTATATAATTTCATTTTACCTGGCCTGTAATGGAGATTAAGCGAGGTAATTAAATACATTATAATTAGGCAGAGCTGTGACCCCACGCATTTTTAAGTATCGCGCAATTTTATCATGACGTAAATTTTACAATATATCACAAGTGTTAACACATTTAATATAACTAGAGCAGATATATGATAGATAGGTATGCAAAGTAGGTAAAGAAATGCAAAGAAACTAATTTTTTTTTTAAAACAGGGTGCTCAGTAATTTGTGTTTTACTTATAGCTTTACTCGTAGCTACTGTGACAGTCGATAACGACGATTGTTGAGAAACTTAAAGATTCTAGTTTATTCTGACTTTAAAAAGAGTATATGACATAAATCTATGCCAAATACTACACAAAACGTTATAAATTATACTATGTCAAAAAATATACATGTATTAACAGTCGTAGGTACCTTAAGTACCCAAGTTGCCATACTAAGTTGTATAGAAAAGTGGATATTGATGTTAGGGAACCGACTGATTTTTTGTACATGATAATAATAGGTAATTCTAAAATATAAGTACATACACAATTATGACGTATAAGTACTAAATAACACTTGCACTGCGCATGATATAAAAATCATTGCAGACTTTTGTTGGCCTAACTCTACATTTATATGTACCTATACATCCAGAAGGCTCTAAATAATATTCCCCTTGAAATAATGTTTATTTTTTAATACTATGGTAAAATTCAATGCTTGTTTATTGCCGTTTTTGATGATCGACAGATATCAATGGAAAGGAAGAACAGGCACATATTATAATATTTAGTTAAATTATATTTTAGACAAAACACACAGTTTTTCAAAACAAACTGCTATGTAGTTAACAGAACTGCCGAGACGCGGTGAGGTTATGTGTAACAGACTCAATACACTCGCACATACTGATTTACAAAAGTTTAAAAGCACAAAGTAATTCTTAATTCTTGTACTTGACACCACTTATCTTGGTTACGATTAAGTAACCTCCATGAAAGAAAATCTATCTCATTAGTACCTAATTATATTATTGTCACATACAAATATTTAAATTTAATATTTACCTACAATTTAAATGATAACACAACAATGTCTTTATCTGTAGATATATGTAACAATTGGCTATTCACACCACGCGGCGTCCACCTAAGAATATCAGAAGCAAACATCGAATGATCGCGCATGCTTCTGAGACCTCATTGACCTACAATAACAAGGCAACGTTGAAAATAAGAACGAAGTAACTACGTCTAAAGCTCACGAAAGTTACAACGTTTTCCTCAGGTTGCCTACTATCTTGGTTGGGCGTATTTTCGTTAAGTAATGATCATTCGGTTGATAGTATGTAGGTAATGTGAGAGCGAAAAACAAAGCGACGACCTTGCGCTCTGGGGACGCACTGAGAGCTCACGCCCCACCGGCTTAACACCACATCTTATAAAAACCACTGCTGCTTATCAAATGTATGTCAGTCACGCATCTCTATCCAAAAAAACATGTTCACCAAAGTGAGTCGCCTATATCCATAAGCTACTTACCTAAGTAGGGTTAAGCGGTCACAAGTTAATCGTTGCGGTTAATACAGGCTTAGCTCATGCTTTGCTTGAAATAGCTCAGTAAATAGAATTTAATGATACCTAATTTGAGATAAGAGTAAAGCAATAAGGCTGCTCTGAATTACTAACTTTACCCAAACCAGATTTTGTCTTTGAAAGTGCTAAAGTTAATAATTTTAAAGTAAATACCAGCCTAGGGACTCAAAGGTTTCGCGCAATTTATTTGTAGTTGGACACCGTTTAACCTGTTTATCTATTTCAGATTTTAGCTCTGAGTGCCGTGGTGGCGGCCGCTCAGGCTGGTCTTCTGGGACTAGGCCATGGGCTCGGCCACGATCATGGATATTCAGTATCTTCCCAGCACAACGTAGTCCACCATACCCACTACGCTCCTGAAGCACACTACGCCCCTATTGCTCATGAGGAGTACTCCCATGGTGGTCACTACGCTACTCCCCTCGCACAGGGTGCCCACTACGGTGCCTCTCCCCTGCTCCATACCACTCCCCTGATCCACGCCGCTCCCATTGCTCATGCTGCACCCTTTTCACATGATTCAACCATCGCTCATATTGCCCCCTTGACCCATGCGGCTCCTCTGTCCCATGCTCATATCGCCCCCATTGCTCATCACGGTTATACTTCCCACCACGACGGACATGACACATATGTAAGAATTCCGAATAACAGAAATAAAATACATTTACTTGAAGTTTATTATCCCGTACTGTTCATATAAGAGACGCATTTTTTATAGGCTCACCCCAAATACCAGTACTCTTACTCCGTTGAGGATCCCCACACCGGTGATCACAAGTCTCAGCACGAGATCCGCGACGGCGACGTCGTGAAGGGCGGATACTCCCTGCTGCAGCCTGATGGCTCCGTCCGCAAGGTTACCTACACCGCTGACGACCACAATGGGTAAGAATCTCTCACTCCTCCTCTTTTTCTCACTTTGCGTTTTTCCCGGTTACGTCCTTGGGTACTTTTAAAGAATGCGGTCAGTTTGTACAGTAGTATAATTAGAACAATTCGACCTCATGATTAGTAATCTTTTCCCAACCTCAGACATGGGTATTGAAAATGTTGCGATTACTATCATTAACTACTTGACCAGCAAGGGCATCTCAACAATAAGACGCATTGTTTTGTTACGGCTGCGTTCATTTGAGCCTCGCACTTTAACCTCTGCTTAGTCATTAAATTCTACGTAATGTCCAGCACGAGTTGATGACATTGCAACTTTCCCCAAATTGCGTAAATATGACCATTTAACGAGTTGCTGGTTATATTTGACATTGCTTTCCCAGGAAGCTTTGTACGTAATACGGTCGTAACTTTAGCACATGTTTACATGTTATCATATGGTGGTCAAACCGGTACCGCGCACGTTCCGGTGTCTACCGTATGAGTAATGACCTCACGCGACCCCTGCGTCGTCGGCTGCCAGATCAGGTGGTTTAATAACAAACCCGTTCCGAACGAGTTTGATAACGAGAACAATTGAGTTTTAAGGTCTAGGGTTTTAAGGTACATAAATAAACTCTGTACTAAGTATGTGTTCCCGATCGTAAGGTTTTCGAAACTCCGTAGGTAAGGTACGTGGATATCGGTATGTGCTTATTATCGGACGGACCGCACCTTTGTGCTATCCAGGTAAAAAAATATGCCTTTTTTTGCAGATTCAACGCAGTCGTGGAGAACTCTGGACCTAGTCACCACGTGTACTCTTCTCAGCACCACCATTACTAGATCTCGCATTAATAAATAAGCTTTACTTTTAGTCTTGTTTAAGACTTGTACCTTGTTTATTTATTATTATTTTAATGTACAATGAAGTCATTAAAGATACTGATAAAAAGTTAAAATATGTTCTATATTTAGTGTCCGATTTGGTGACGTCAGAATATTTACAGGTTGATTCAAAAGATCTATTACCTACGACAACTTTGAACGGTCATTATTTTTCGCAGGCATTCAGATTTTCAGAGCTCTGAACAGCTGTACAGAGCCAGCTTTTGTGAATTAGTTTGTCAGAATACTGTAGGTATATCAACCTATTTGTAAGTGTTAGAAACACTTTTTTGTAAGAAGTGGTATAAATATATTGAAGGAGCAAATAATAAACGGTCAAAATGTAAATATGTAGTTCCATATTAAGAAACACCTAGATTCGCAGATAGTACTTCAAGGAGTGTTGCGAAAGTTTATTAAAATTCAGCTCTTACAAATGCAACGCCTATGACAGCGTTTTAATCGAGTCTAAGGTACTTCACTGCTCTAGTTATCATATCGATACATAGTTGCATCGACTCGATCAATCATGACTCGATGTTATTCAACAACAAACAAAATCTCAGTTGAGTAAATGATTCGATTGATATCGGGAATATCGGGATTTACTTGACGGACTATTAATTTCATCACGTCTAATTTACTCGTACTTATTTTATATATGTAGAGAGAGATACAATCGTAAAGTGTCATTCTATGGAACTTGCTAACTATGTAAACAAAACTCTTTTTTTTTTTTTATTATGAATGGGCTTACTCATGGCCACAGACTAGCCGAGGCGTAGACGTGGCCTACGAAGGAAACACTAGTAAATCCATCATACAGAGACAATTTCAATATGGCGGTTTGTTTACATAGTTAGCAAGTTCCAAAGAATGACACTTTAGAGATTTTTTAGAAGCTAAGATATCAATATCTGTAAGTATTAAAAGATTTTTCCCACTAATGTCGGGTAATAATGTTTGGTGTATCTCCTATATAATTGCAGATTTTTGCTCATTGCTCTTTCTTAAAATACACAGCCTGCATATTATTTTCAATATCGGGATCTACTTCACGGACTAACAATTTAATCACGTCTAAATTACTCGTACTTATTTTAAGTAGTGTGGAGTGTAGACTGTAACTTTTAGTGAAGGGGTTCGTTGGGTGAAGCGTAGAAACTCGCCGATGGAACGCGCTGGCCGCTGTGCTGTCTCGAAGTCCGCTATACCTCCATTTACCGGTATATGTGTTGTGTGAAATAAAAACACATATGTCTGATTTTAATTACTGGAGAGTGTTCAGGCAAGTTTTTTTTTTTTTTTACTTGGATATTTTGAGTTGGGCAGCTGGTACCCTTGACTCTTTATTTGACTGGAGCGTCAAGTGCGCGAGAGGCGCACTGAGCTCTTAAAACTAAAACTAAAACTATATTTTAGCTATTTACGACAGTCTCCCCCACGTGTGTTAACACCGTCTTCATGCGCGGAGTAAATGGGGATGAGTCTAGAAACTGGGCGGCGGACGTCACCTGCGCGTGTGCGAACAATGGCCACTCTCACATGACCATCTGGGCCAGGAAATAGCTGGGCGATTACGCCTCTGGGCCACGTTCCTCGTGGCATGGAGCTGTCCGCAATGATGACTACGTCACCCTCATGCAGTCTCTTCACGTTTTCTTAGCGAGCAATACGGCTTTGAAAACCTCGGCGGCAACCAGACTACCAGCGGTGGCGCGAACTAACCGTACATTATTAATGAACGATCGCCACGCGGGTGCGAGTGAGACGGATATAGGCCTGTCCCAATCGATCCCTGTCCGCCAAACGAAACGCAACATATCGCGATCTTGCTCTATTATTTCGATCTGTAAAAACATCTGTTTGACGTCGGCTAACACCGCGATTTTACTTTCGCGGAAGCGCATTAATACGCCAAAAAGTGACTTTAACAGGTCGGGGCCAGCCAACAGCGCGCTGTTAAGCGAACGTTCGCAAGCTGTGGCGGCCGTGTCCCAAACTAATCGCATTTTGCCGCGTTGCGGGTGAAAAGTTGGGAAATGCGCCAGAGGCCACGTCCGGGGTGCCTCGGGGGGCGGTGGCGAGTCTATTTTCTCCGCGTAACCTTTGTCAAGCAACATACACTTTGCATATTCGGCTTTAAGTTTCGCATCGTGGTCTAGCTTTCGTTCTAGACTGTACGGCCGTTGCAATGCTTGCGCTTGGTTATTGGGGAGTTTCTCGTCATTTGACCGCCAAAGTAAGCCCGAGCGATACCTTTGCTCCCCCGGTATCTTTTCGCAGGTGGCTTCTAGTAAATCTAGCGCACGTTGGTGGGGGTCGGCCCTAGGTAACTTCTGCGAAACGCCTAATGATTCTACCTCAGAATGCCGTTTCACAAGTTGTAAGGCCTCGTCGTCCGCGGTATTAGGCTTTGCGTGCCCAACCAATTGTACCGCGGGCGCGATTCTGTCCGCAGTTTCGTGTAGCGTCAAAGTCATTGTCGCGCCTTCGTCAAGTGGCGCGAGGGTTTGGACGGTACCTAACGGTTCCGACACCTCTACAGGCATGACTTTGTGACACGTCTGCGGCAGTCTAACATCGAGTACTGCAGGTGCTGCCGGGACTCTATTACCGCTCGCGGACGCGGCCGCGTTTCGACCGTGTAATAGTTTATTATGTCCGGCTTCGCACTGATTCATGCCACACGCGACATATTGGCACCCATAAGGCTTAGGGTGACTCGCGCCTAAACATCTACAGCACAATTTAGCACCCTTTGCCAAGTCCCATCGCTTAGATATAGTCGCGGCTAGAAATTTCAAACACTCACTAACTTTGTGTTCTTTGCCGTTCTTACATATGGCGCACGCATCGCGCGAGACAGAGACAGACGATGTCTGCTGCCTAGGCTGAGCTCTGGTTGACGCTGGCTTTTTTTTTAAATTACCATCGCGGTGCTTTACTTGAGCTATAGTTGATTTATTAGAACGCGATCTATTTCTCGTATCACGTGTGTATGATTCGCGGGAATCTGACTCCGAATCCGAACTATAGTCGCGAAAGGACGCGGGGGCGCGGGACCCAGTGAGAGCGCTGCTCGATCGACTGGGCCCGCGCACAGAGGAAACCGCGCTTCGTTCACTTCGCGATCCACTAGACGTATCACGGTAGAATGCGGGGGCGCGAGACCCAGAGAGAGCTTGGCTCGATCTTCTAGGTTCGCGCACACAGGAAACCGCACTCCCTGAACTCCGCGATTCATCAGACGTGTCACGGTAGAACGCGGGGGCGCGAGACCCAGAGAGAGCTTGGCTCGATCTGCTCGGTTCGCGCACAGAGGAAACCGCGTTCACTGCATTCCGTGACCTGTTAGACGGCTTATGTCGGTTTATGCGCTTGGCCGCAGTGCTAATTTCGTTAAGAAACTCGGAAATCGCAACTAACCCGGGTGATTCTACGTTAGACTGCCTGTATTTGGCCCATTCATAGCGCACTATCAGATTCAATTTATCCACGATTTTATTCACGAGCTCAGGCGCGTGCAAGTATTTCTCTTGACGCAAGGATTTAATGGTGGCGACGGCATTCGCTACATGCGCGGCGAATGAGGTTATATTCGAATTGTCTTCGGATAAACGCGGCATGCGTTTAACGTTATGAATTTCCGTAAGAACAATCTCCTCAGGGTCGCCGAACTGCCGTTCCAGCGCTTCCATTATCTCGTACGGATCCTGAACCGTGTACATTATTGATTTTACGGCCGTCCGAGCTTCGCCCTTAAGTGCGCGCCTAATCCGACTGACGTTATTGACGGCACTAAACATGGGCGACGTATCTTCGAACTCTGCCCTAAATGATATCCACTCGGTGATATCTCCGCCGAATGCAGGTAATTCCGGCGGTTTATGGTACATTGGCGCGTAGGTACCGTGCGGTACCTCTACAATGCGCGGGGGTGGTCTGCTAGCCCGATCGACGGCTGCACGCGGCGGCGGTTGCGTTTGCGCGGTCTCTTTCGGCGGCGGGATTTTAACGTTTTCCTTTGCGATCTCGTGCTGTAACCTAGCTTGTCGTTCTACCCAACTTCTAGTCCGTTCTTCGACGGTCGCGTCACTGCTGCCGACAGACTGCGCCTTCAGTTGCGCAACCTGCAGCCGTAAATTTGCAGTGTCGGACTTTGTCTTAGTAGCTTCGACGGTCGCGTCACTGCTGCCGACAGACTGCGCCTTCAATTGCGCAATCTGCAGCCGTACATTTGCAGTGTCGGACTCTGTCTTAGCAACGGCTAGACGGGCTTTACGAACCTCGAGCTCGGCCATTAGCACGGCCAATTGATTATCGCGTTCCCTAACCGATTTGCGACTCCTATGTGAATCGCGATTAGACGGCGCCCGCGACGGCGATGGCGGCGCATCGATGTCTTTATTCACTAGCGTACCGAATCTACTACGATTTACTACCGTGGCATTTAACGTTTCCGAGTGTACCGACTCGTTTCCACCGGTAGTATTCGGGTTGCCACTGGTGCCCTTGCTCCACGTATTTGTCTCGCCGGACGTAGTCTTACCGGACGAGGGGGTAGGGGTGTCCATGTTGGCTGCGGGCGCAGGCGGGCCCTTGGTGCGTGGTCGTAGGCTCCTTGCTTCCTTTTCGGACATCTTTCTGGCTGGAACCACTTCACTTCACTTAACACACGCGGGGGTCCCTAACTTGACCTGCCTATATCTATGACTGACCGTTACTGAGCGCAACGTCAGTGCCCTAAGCGTAGCGTGGATCCCTCGTGGCACTGAATCTCCCGCAATGGCAAAGTGCTATGCCTAGAACGTTCGAAAGCAGTGTGTGGGTATCAACCATGTGACACATGCAACGAAAGTTGCCAGGACACGTGAGCGGAGGACGACCTACGACGCTGCACGGTCCGACCGGCAAGCCGGTAAATGGGTTACGGAAAGGTATTGGGGTTGGGTCTGAACCGAAGCGAACCTCTAGGCCCAGCGCGTTCTTTATTCTGTCTTGCCGTCTGAGTCAAGCAACGTTCGCTTAAAACTCAGCGCGTACTTGTTTCTTTCTTGCCGTCTGAGTTAAGCAATGTCGCTTCAAACTCAGCGCGTACGTGTTTCTTTCTTGATGTCTGAGTTAAGCTATGTCGCTTGAAACTCAGCGCGTACGTTTTTCTATCTTCATCCGGCTTCAAAAGGACCAAACTGTGGAGTGTAGACTGTAACTTTTAGTGAAGGGGTTCGTTGGGTGAAGCGTAGAAACTCGCCGATGGAACGCGCTGGCCGCTGTGCTGTCTCGAAGTCCGCTATACCTCCATTTACCGGTATATGTGTTGTGTGAAATAAAAACACATATGTCTGATTTTAATTACTGGAGAGTGTTCAGGCAAGTGATAGAGTTAAGCTCTCTGAGTTCTCTGAATATGCTACAAATGGCTCGTAGTATGTCATGCGATACCTCGCAGGAGGTATGCGTGGCCGTATCCGCCTTCCGGCTGTGACGGCTGTATCGGGTCGCTCCCCACCTCGTGGGGAGGTCAAACGTCATCATTTTATGGATGACAGTGCTTCTATTGTGAGGTGAGTTTCTGTGCGTCCATGTTGCTGGCAGACGCGCTGGTGCTGCAGGAGATGGAGCTGTGGTGGTCGATCAAGGTCGTGCGGGCGGTTAGGTCCGCTACGGCGATGGTGTCTGAAGTTGTAGTCGTGCGGGTGGTGTGGCCCGCTCCGGCTGAGGTGCTAGAGGTGTGTGGTCAAGGGCGAGCGGCGCATCTGGTCCGAACGGCGATGGTGTCTGAAGCTGTAGAGTAGTAGAGTTCACGGCCGCGCGGGTGTGGTGGCCCGCCACGGCGGTGGTGTCTGTAGATGTAGGCGCCATCGGGATCGGGAGGTGAGTCCGCTGCGTCGATGGTGCTTGTATTTGAAGGAGGAGCCATCGGGTTGGGAGGTGAGTCCGCTGCGTCGATGGTGCTCGCAGTAAAGGTGGCAGGCATCGGGTTGGGAGGTGAGTCCGCTGCGTCGATGGTGCTCAGGTGTAGGGGGCCCAGGTGCTCAGGTGTTGGGGGCCGCCAAGATGTTATTCGTGACACACACGGCTTCGCAGTACGAAGTATGCGTGCGGTCACGACGGCGGCGCGGAGCGAAGTCAATATCCTACAAATGGCTCGGGTTTATATAGGAATGGCCGGGCGATATGTATCTCTGAACTAGTGGATATTATATGCAGAGTGAGTTTTATTTATTTCTGCCAATCTCGTTAATTATAAGCACGTATGAAAGGAGCACGAATCCTAGACTTATAAATAGATACAATATTAAGCACGTATGAAAGGAGCATGAATCCTAGACTTATAACTAGATATAAAACATTCCACGCAATTCATTGAACATAATATACGAGCACAAAGTAAAACATGATATACAAAAGTAAAAATAGCAACCTAAACGTAAAGACTAATCTAACACATGCATGACCCTAATAGCTATTTACGACAAGTAGGTACTCAATGATATTCTCCAACCGACAGTTGCATCTAATTAAAATACCTAGTTTTGTTGCCTTACTTTCATAATCAACTACTTACCGTAAAGATTGACTCACGTTAGACCGGGCCGGGGAGGGGCCGGAGCTTCCAGTGGTTCGTTTTCTATGGAAAGCACCACGTGATCACCGAGCAGCCCTCATAGAAAGTGACATGTCGGACGCCTCTACCCGGCACGGCCCGGTCTAGCGTGAGTCATCCTTAATGCTCTCTAAACTCTTTGATCTCAATGTCGAACGAAATATTTCCTCTAGGCGCCTATCTAAGGCCCTATTAGTTAATGCGACTGTGCTAAACACATTAAAATGGTCCGCAGTAATTCGAAACTGAGACAAATTATCTTTTCTTGACGTACTTATTATATGCAAGTGCAATACCTGGGTGAAAATTGTGAATATCCTCTATAGGTAATTAAATCTGTGATTGTCAACGTAAGTTCCCAATAACACTTTGGTAGTTAAACCAATCACATTGCGAGGGCTGCGTTATCCACAATAGATACGTCTCATCATACAACCACGACCACTCTGTCAAGAGTGAACGACTGAGGAGGAGGAGTTAAACCAATCAGTAGCTAAATAAGTGGGTGAGTCTGCATTATCTACACTTCTTGCTCTTAATCTCTGCTGACTGTAAGAGCTAGGAAGCCTACCGCGAAAACCGAAATGCGCAAATTGCGGGGACTTTCTCTTTTACTCTCATTAAGACGTAGGTAATTAGAGTGACGAAGAAAAATGCCCGCAATTGACGAACTTCGATTTTTGCGGTTATAGCCCTAGATTCAAACCGACGAATTTAAATATGTATTATAAAGGTGATAGTCCATTTCCAACGACGGCTGCTGCAGCTACTATTCATTTTACTAAGGAAATTGACAATGACATCAGCGACGCGTTCAGTACTGGTAGTGCAGCTGCGGTTAGAAATGGAATGTTACCATAAGGCGGCCCTGGGGGCCTAGCCAAAACGCATTTCGAAAAAAGATATCGCTAACGAATCGATAAAAAATGTATGGGAATGACAGGTACCGTAGATGAGTTTGTCGAAAAATATTAACGAATACAAAAATGTTAGCCAAGTTGCAATGTTGTAACGAAACGCAAAACTTTCGTTACTGGAATTCGATATCTGTCATACATTGCCTAGCCGAGTGACACTTTTGACATGCGAAATCGAATCGTTATCGCCTCCTAGGTGTCGATAAGTAGCGAGAGCTATCCCCTTGCAGATAACTTATCGAAGCACAAGAAAATGCCGTATAATAGTGTTTGTAAATTAGAATTTGTAGTAAAAAGCATACTTTAACATTATTGTGGGCGGCGAACAACGCGGAAGTCTCGCTTAGACGCAGGCGCCGTCTGAAAAATCGCCTATTGAAACTGCTTAGGAAAGGACTGCCCTTAGCTGGTGGCTGGTGGCTTTATGCTACGGGGTCAGATCAAAGGATAGTGGGCCGTACGCAGCATTTCACCCAAAGGATCCAATGTGACCGAGGCGCTGAATATCTACCTATCTATATTGACAGTGTCATGGAAAAATGGATTATGCACCCACAAATGCAACACGAAACAACGTCCCTACAAAGGTAAGAGTGAGCCAATAACTTATCCCCACATACCTAATAAGTATATAAAATATTTAATTGATGCTAAAATAACTTCTTATGTGTTCCTGTTACGTCTTCAAATATAAACCGATGAACGGTGTAGATTAAATTTGGTACCCATATGCACACAGGCAAGCACTTGTTTCTCAATAGGAAAGTGAATTGAATGTGTAAACTATACTCCACCAGGACCAGGAACCAGGAAAACTATACTCATACTTTTGGGTGCTAGTACTAGTATATGACAAAGCTAGTATGATTCTCTCTGTCTTTGTTTGAAATGAGACAGTCCTTTGACAAACTATACTTAAATACATAGACAACACCCATGACTCAGGTACAAAATATCTGTGCTCATTACACAAACAAATTTCCTTACCGGGGATTCAAACTCAGGATTAATATCAGATTAACCGGCAGGGTCACTAGTCACTACCCACTAGGCCAGACCGGCTGTTGTTATGCATATAAATTATCAACCATATTAATGAAACTTTTTCATATTATGAAACATATTGTATATGACTTCTTTTGGCAGGCGCAGGTACAGTCAGCTGCAGAGAAATGGTACCACTCCTGCATACAAACTTCTATGTAGCGGTGGTACCTTTTCTGTGCAGCTGACTGTACCTACACACTATATAAAAATATATGTACTTACACAAAACATTTAGTTTTTTTTGTCATATGACTGGTAGAGAATAGATAAATATTATAACCAAATGTTACAGAGTTTTTTGAAAAACTAAGCATTCATTTTGTTTCAGGTGACTTGGATATTCATTGCAGCCTTGACATATTTATGGTGCTCCAAAGCCAGGGTCAAGGGAAGAAACTATGACACATGTACAACCACAAAAATATATTGAGTGTTGTTTTACTATTTTAAAACACTACATAATATATGTACAAACAAGAATGCTTGGCTACTGATTTCATGCTGCCGGCAAAAAATACCTGCTGTATCTTTCATTAATAGATTTCCAATAAAATAAATTAACTTTTTAACCCAATCATTGTTTCATTTATTTATGGTGGTTACCACCTTAACCTTTGGTATGCTTAGGAGCAGATCTGCTCCCATGTACTTACCTATATTCAACTTTAAAAAATGCATTAATTTTGACGACCGGTCTGACCTAGTGGGTAGTGACCCTGCTTGCTAAGCCGATGGTCCTGGGTTCGAATCCCAGTAAGGGCATTTATTTGTGTGGTGAACACTAATATTTGTTCCTGAGTCATGGGTGTTTTCTATGTATATAAGTATGTATTTATCTATATTAGTATGTGTCGTTGCCTAGCACCCATAGTACAAGCTTTGCTTAGTTTGGGGCTAGGTTGATCTGTGTAAGATGTCCCCAATATTTATTTATTTATTTTATTTTATTTAATTATGATTGATATATAAATTACAAATTGTTGACAGGAGCATACAAAAGGTTAAATATGAATAGCCAGTAGCTTAGCGGGTGAGATTCCCTTCCCAAATTTCCATTCAAAGCAAAGATGGTAGGTAATTAAAAAATAATATTAAGTAATAATATGATTTATTAGTTTTGGTTTCACAGGCAGCTTTTATCTTATCTAATGCATAACATCTATGTATTCAATGTTCGCTTGACTTTTGTTAATTTCGAAAATGTTTGAAGTCTATGAAGTAAATGAGTTCACTGAGGTTACACTGATTCGGGCAAACCTGTTCACAATTTCACTTCACGGTTTGAATCATTACTTGTTTACATTGTCTCTTCTGGTCAAGTAAGCCAGCAGTGCACGTCCTTAGCACTGGTAACTGCCATGAAGGCGTCATTGCAGCGGCAGCTTTGACTGTTCGTGCCAACTTGGCGAGGACTTCTCAGCGTGGAAGAAGAGCCCGCGGAGCCCGCTCTTGCCCGCTCTGGCTGCGCCGCCGCCTTGATTGGGGCTGCGGTGACGACGGCTGTCTGAAATTGTTAAACTTAGGTCAAAATTATATGCAATTAACAACGCACTCTTCAAATATTACACTATATAGAGTTATTTTATCACGAAATTGTAATTAACTAAGTTAAACAAATGCCAAAATATTTCATTTGCTTACCGATAAAACAATTATTTTCTCCAAAATTAGATTCGCTGTTCACTTGACACTCTTGACAGCTGACAGATGACGTTTCTTGACGGTTTTGAACGAGAACCACAGACTAAAATTAATTTTTATCGACTTGGCCCGTCGAATATGCGATAACTAAAAAGATTGCCTCTTGGCTAGGTTATTATAAACATTATCGACCAGTCGCTCGCGAACGTAGAGATCGAATCGATACGGAGCGAATGTAATTTGGCTACGGGCCCTGGATTCAAACCGACGCCAATGTCCTACGGTTTGTAAGGCCCACACAGCTTATCTACAAAACGCTTATCGCTACAAAACGTCTTGAAAGTTTACCTTGTGTCGAAAGTTTACATTTCTAGGTCGTTAAGTAATCCTGGTCCAGATTTTACGCCCATGCTTGATAGATACCCTATCTCGGCTTGTTTTAATAGATACTCGCGACTACACGCAACTAATTAGACTAGAGCATTTCTTAATATGCACAGCCTTTTACAACAACTTCATTAAGTTTAACCAGCAATTTTGAAACTTAATTAAATTTATAGTTTATGAAACAAACATTGTATTTTAAGCAAGGTGAATTTAACATTAAAATCACAGAGTAGTTAAAATGCCAATCACGAGTTAAAGTTTATTAGTTATCTACATAATTTTAATTATTATTACAGCAGTTTTAGGTTGTTTGATATAAATTAAATTCTGTATAAGTTTTATTATGATTTAACGGAAAACAGATACTTAAACTTCGATAATGTGATTGTATTCATAAATAGGTACTTTACCAAATTATATCACTTTATTTACCATTTACTCGGCAGCAATATTGAACACAAGATACAGGATGTGTATTTTAAGATAGAGTCAGACCGTAAAAAGTCTGCAGCGATTTTGATAGCCCACGCAGTGCAAGTGTCATTTTAAACGTCAAACTTCTATGAAATTATGACGTATAAATAACACTTACGCTGCGTGGGCTATCAAATCCGCTGCAGACTTTTATTGGTGCGACTATAGAGCAATATGTTTTATTACGGAAATTGATATACATAGTAGCTTCTAAAAAATAATTGTATTTCTAGAACCCGAATTCTATGTGTAGGTAATTAAAATTAAATTATCGTATATCGTAATTGTATATATTAACCATGTCAATGAATACTTAGGTCAGTACGGGGAATGTAAATATAAGTACCTACATAAGTACAAAAAAGTAAAGAATGAAAAAGTCAAAATCTTAATCAGCACTGGCTTTGCCAGCAACATGCTGAGTTGTGACCCTTTTATGGCATTTTTCACTAAATGTTATACATTGTATATTTGTCAACATGTTTTTGTCATCTGTGTTTGTTTGTCATAAATAAATGTATTTCTATTCTATTCTATTCTATTCTATTCTATTCTATTCTAATCCCTAGTAAAGTATGTATTATGTACATACTTTATATTATCATTTTTTAAATCGACGTTGTGACTTCTGAACGGTTTTAAAAAAGAACTTCGGTATTGCCAAAATTGGCCTGGTTAGATTGTTGAGTTGATTCTTCATTCAAGCTTTAAAACGCCGGCCTCGTGACTCTTAAAACAGATTAACATATACAGGGTGGAAAGATAAGTCGGGCCCTGGAGGGAAACTACCTTAAATCCTTAAGCTGGCTCATTTTACTTAAAGGAGACATTCCTTTATTTTTAAAAAGAAACAAAACTGCATTCAAAGATTTTTCTTTTTTTTCTTCAAATTGGCTTGTCTAAAAAAATCTTGAGTATCTAAATATCCGATTTTATGGATATTTTGTACGACAGACGAGTGTAAGATCTAATGTTTCTTGGAGAAATGTTATCATTAACATTAACTGTATCGACTATTAGAATAAAATTGCAAGTTTAATTTTTTGAAATTTTTAGTTGGTTCGAGTCCCGGGCTAGGCAAGCGAATTTTAGAAAATCTTTGAATACAGTTTTGTTCCTTTTTTTAAATAAAGGAATGTCTCCTTTAACTAAAATGAGCCAGCTTAAGGATTTAAGGTAGTTTCCCTCCAGGGCCCGACTTATCTTTCCACACTGTATATTTCCCCATACTGTACAACTTGTATTTATTTACGTATAAGCTATTTAGGTTTTATAAAATTGTTTTGCTACCTTTATTACCTACTTACTAGTGCCAACAATAGTCCAATACTTGGCATCCTATATTTATTCAGATGCAAATACACTCCCATGATTAATACGGGTTTATTAAATAATACTTATAGCAGTTATAACCTTTTGCAGATTGCACATATAGCTATGTAGCTATAAAGCTGTGTATAGATAGCAATTATATTTCCCACGACTTGATTTATGATAAGGTAACTGTGAACTTGCTTATCTGAAACTTTAGGCTTCGGTAGGCACAACTCGTTCCGAGGTACGTTTGGAGGGTTTAGTACAATAATATACAGTAAATCATGGACATATATATTACTTCGTAAGGACGCGGCTAACGAGCACTAAAAAGGGGGCCGCTACATGGGTGTGATATTTGCATTTATCACACCCCGGCGCTCAGTCGTGTGGCGAATTGCGCAGTAGAAAGTTGTCACGCAGCATAACACAAAAATGCCTTATTGCGTTGTAAAAGGGTGCAAAAACCATTATAGGAAGTATAAGAAAAAAAATGGGATCTCATATCATCGGTAAGTAATTTCCAATTAGGTTTATTTATTGCTTAAAACCAATTTTAAACGATAATTTTATTTCATTCTCACGAGCAACTAATGTTCGCTCGTACGTCATAGCGCTAATGCATTAACCTTGTAAGGACGTCATTTCTCTTTGGAAGTTATTATGAAGTAGAAATGCATACTGCGTGATTTGTATAGGTAAATTTACTTAAATATGATTAGTTGATTACCTACCGGATATAATTACCGAAATTAAAGTACCTATTGTCTGTCTTACAGAGTTTGTTCCCGTTTTTTACATAATTATTAAAAACATTCGAAATAACAAGATCAAGTATTTGTTATTGTTTTATTCGTTGACTTAGGTACCTAGTATATTAATTCTTGTCAGGTTAAAGTTTTTAATTAACTGTAGGTAAAACTCAAAAAAAATTAACAGGTGAGCGCTAGAAACAAAGCGCGCATTTTCAAACACCGATTAATTCACATCGCTGTATTTAATACTTTCCATTACCTACTTATATTTTTGCATCATATTTGTGGACAGGTGGCACGCTCTCGTTTCGGAGGCCAAGATTCTCTTTGGATCACTGAGCCAAAATAGTTAGTTTGTATTGCTGTTTCCTTCTTTTTTACTCTACCTGTTTTGCAAGCAAGAAACTAACAGAAATAGTTGTTCGCCGCATTTTACTCGCGAAAGCTCGGGAGGTACTTATCGAACTGTACTGCTGTAGCTAGTAGCTCGGCCAACTTGTCGACCTTGACAGAGCCGGCTTACACAGGGCGGCACACCGCACTGCGCGAATGTTTAAAATATTGCATTGCCACCTGAGACGATAATGACATCACGAAATAACGTAGAAGAACGGAAACTTATAAGGATAAGTTCGCCCATTTTAATACAATAAATATGTTAACTAAAGCATTTATTACGAGAATCATAAGTAATACATAGGCAAAGGGTTAGGTTAAGACATATGTAGGTAGGGTAGAAAAGGGGTTTCAGTCGATGTGTGGAAGGGCGGCACCGTCGTCGAACCCAAGCCACCAGGCGGGGGACTTAAACCGGTGGCGTGTGCCTCGGATGCACATGGTGGTGGCACGTATAACGGCGTTACTGATCCTGCATCTCAGCCAGCCCAGTACAGTACTTAGAGATCGGTTCCAACGTTGAGATATGGTTTCTGCCATATGTTTTATAACGGAGGACATTTGGGGTGCATAGACGCTGTCAACAGATGTTACAAGTGGTGTGAAAGTTGCATGTCGCATTTCACAGGCCGTGGAATATTTTCTCTGTTTTTCGTCTTCAGCTGATTTTAGTACAGATGTCACGGGTCTTGAGAGGTAAGAAGGAGCGTCAGTGTCGACGACACGGATATCAAACAACGCCAACAAATACAACAAATAATTTTGATTAACCATAAACTTAATCGACGCTCTTCTGATATAAACCGCGAATAAACTTAACAAGCCTTGTACGCCCGTACAAAGTTATCGCGAGAGTCGAGCTCACGTAGTTGTACGCAGTGTGTAACAGATGGCGCTTTTTTGCTGACATGAAGATCGCAACGGGCAATTCATATGCATGCGCTCATCCATAGTTTATATCTATGCAGTAAATACTACTATTGACTTTACTCTCGCTTCTAAACTACTTAAGAAGGTAAGAAAGAACATATAAATAAATAAATAAATATTATAGGACATTCTTACACAGATTGACTAAGTCCCACAGTAAGCTCAAGAAGGCTTGTGTTGTGGGTACTCAGACAACAATATATATATATAATATACAAATACTTAAATACATAGAAAACACCCATGACTCAGGAACAAATATCTGTATCATCATACAAATAAATGCCCTTACTGGGATTCGAACCCAGGACCATCGGCTTCGCAGGCAGGGTCACTACCCACTAGGCCAGACTAGCAATGCACGCACGAGAACTTTCCAAAGTTGCGAAACTTTCCACATGAGAAATTCTCGGTAACTTCTGAGAATGTTCTCGAGAACGAGAATTTATTTATTTATCGTAGTTTATACCATGAGTATTCACGATAGTTTAGGTGTAGTCCTTACCCCCATAAAATTCCGACTTTTGGTCGTCCGCTTCCGGTCAGAAAAATGTATGACGGCCCAGCCAAACGGTCAGACTTAGGTGGGGGGTGCTCGACCAAATTTCATAGAGGGACCCTGGCAGTTTTTGACGCCGCCATTTTTTTTCAATATGGCCGACTTTTTTTAAAACTTTTTTAATTTTGTCCTAGCGGGCTGAAATTTTGGTCACGGAATCTCGGGGTCCCCTAGATACTTATGAAACATTTTTTTTTGGAAAAACGCTACAATTGCGGGAAAACTGGCCACTTTTATTTTGTATGGCAACTTTTAGACGGTGCGTGATAGGTAGGGGGTGCTCGACCAAATGTCATAGAGGGCCCCGAGACAAAACAATCTGCATTAAAAAAAAAACAAAATGGCCGACTTTTTTTTATTTTTTTTTTAGGTTGGTCGGAGCGCGCTGAGATTTGGCATGGCGGGAGATAGAGGCCTCTAGATTCTAATGAACCAAAAAAAAAATTTTGGAAAATATTGTCGAAAGTCGAAATGTTCTCTGATATACAGTGAGAATTTAAGCAACTTATTCGTAAATTTATCACATCAACAAAATAGCTAACTGTAATAGACAATAATATATGCATAATAACATTTAGTTTTAAGTTATGCCTATTTAAACTTTATTTCAAGTATATTCTCTTGTTTAAACAATAATTTCCATGTTGCAGGAATGTTCTGAGAACATTCTCGAGAACGTTTCCGCTTTTTGGGAATGTTCTGCAATTTGTACATTGCTAGGCCAGACCGGTCGTCAAAAACATATTGAAGTGTACAGGACGGGCCTGTAAAAACCGATCAACTTTGACCATAGATTTCGTATAAATAGTGCCTACTAATAATCAACAAAACAGACAGTCTTGTCACAACTCACCCTATTCATTCAAATGCCATTCGCCACTCTTAGTAAGTTATTAACCGACTTCCAAATCCCAAAGGAGGAGGTTATCAATTCGGTTGTATGTTTTTTATTTTTATTTTTTTTATTTTTTATGTTTGTTACTCCATATCTCCGTCATTACTAAACCGATTTTGAAAATTATTTTTTTGATTGTATGTATATGCATACAAATTGGTCCCGTTTTTGTCAAAATCCAGTTCTGATGATGAGATCCATGAGGAATCGACGGAACTCCTCAAATCTTAAAGGCATACATATGGTGATTTTTGTGTTTTTATCAACAAATTAAGCATATACATTCAAAAACGTGACATTTGATGAAGTGGAACTGCTGATGATGATCAGAACGGAACTCTTCAACGACGCATAGTTCACCTTTGGCGATTTGTCCTCTTCGTTATGTTTGTTAAGCAAGTTAAGTTTTTAAGCCACAATTTTGTCAAGCTTGAGTTCTGATGATGGGATCCATGAGAAATCGAGGGAACTCCTCAAATTTTAAAGGCATGCGTATAGAGATTTTTGTATTTTCATCAGAAAATCAAGCATTTTCATTAAAAACTGTCGCATTTGATGAAGTGGAACTGCTGATGATGATCAGAACGGAACTCTTCAACGACGCATAGTTCTCGTTTGGCGATTTGTCCTCTTCGTTATGTTTGTTAAGCAAGTTTAGTTTTTAAGCCACATTTCTGTCAAGCTCGAGTTCTGATGATGGGATCCATAAGGAATCGAGGGAACTCCTCAAATCTTAAAGGCATACGTATAGAATTTTTTGTATTTTCATCATAAAATCAAGCATTTACATTAAAAACTGTCGCATTTAATGAAGTGGAACTGCTGATGATGATCAGAACAGAACTCTTCAACGACGCATAGTACATGTTTGGTGATTTCGAATTTCGATTTTGACTTGGACTGGGACCCGGACTCATATCCGGATCCGGTTCGGACCCGGACTCGGACTCGGACCCGGACTCGGATCCGGACTCGGACCCGGACCCGGACCCGGACTCGGACCGGGACTCGGACCCGGACTCTGACTCAGAGACCCGGACCTTGACCCGGAAAACCACTATGATACCTAAACTAAATAAACCACTATGATTACCTACCATAAAATGTGGGTATGATGATGCCAAACCCCTCCCGCTCAAACTCCCGTACACCGCACCCGCATGCGCCGTTAAGTGGGTTAGGTTAGGTTTGAACTGCGATCCTCACAGAACCGAACAAAAGTGGGTTAGGTTTGGTTAGAACTGCGAGTCTTACAGAAACGAAATGCTACTAGAAAAGTGGGTTTGATTAGGTTCGAACTGCGATCCTCACAGAACCGAACTGCTATCAGAGAAGTGGGTTAGGTTAGGCTAGAACTACGTCCCTTACGGAAACGAAATGCTACTAGAAAGTACTGGTTTTACCTCCTTTTCTACATAGTGCACCATCTACCATAATCTTTCACCGGGCCCCATAGAAGTCGGTTTTTTTTTCTTAAAAATTATCAATTTTATTTTTGTTACCGTAGGCACTGTTTCCAAAAAAAACTATATATTTAAATGTATTCTAATCATAAATACTGATCAAAAACACGGACATGAATTACAATTATTAGAATTTGACAAAAGTACCTACCACGGGTGGTAACTATAATGACATACGCATGTAGTCAATCAATCATGAACACAAATCGAATTCAAATCCTGGTGCGTAATGAGATTATCTAAAATACGACCAGTCAACAAAGACCGACGCGAAAATGAATTGGTCTCGATGTCACGGTCGATTATGTGCGGGTGACTAACCTCTGAACTCAAATCAAGCATTTCAATAAGTTACCGGCCGCCTTGAAAATAACAAAGTAAACCTTTCCGTGTATGAAAATAGTTATCTTTATATTATCCCGCTTCCGTGACCGCTGTGGTATGGATCACGACCACATAACCCGGCTCGACTACCCACAGAAAAACAATGGCATGAGATTAGTATAGCTATCCTTCTCGAACCTACGAGTTTAAGACAGAGACAACCGTGAACCGTGAAGTAGGTAGTCTTAATGAAATGATTGCAATCCGTTGATAGACCCTTTATGCCGGACCTTTGCGGTAGAGTGGGTGGTAGAATAGGTACAATAATTATAGAATCTGATTTTAAACAATTAAATAAGTTATGCACGACGATCGTGCAGCATTAATACTGGCCTTTCGAACGCTGATAATATGCAGGAATGCCGTAAACGGGTGATTAATTTATGACTTAATCAATTTATTACGGCTACTTGCAAGAAATTGATACTTATAAAGTTTACGGCGCTACCTACTAGCATTTTTATTACCAGTAGCGACCGTTTTCAGTATCAATTATATTTTACAGTACATATGGTGCTACTTTACCGCTTTAGGGCGGTATTAAGGACAATAGGTACGTGCCTATGTAAAAAATAAAGGACCATATGTACTGTTAATCGTTGTACAATAGATGTGTGAAACGGTAATTCGCAAATCGTGTCGATTTAAAACACTCCCATCGGTCGTATTTCAATTTATCGGCGCTCGTTACGAATTTCCTACTTTTCGCACTTGTATCGTTATGTACTAATAAACAATGATTCTTATGGGCGATTAAAACACATGCAACGATCTTACAACACCAAATTAAATGTATTAAATTAAATGTATGATATCAACTCCCTCGGCTCGATTCGGGAAACGAATTAGAGACTCACTAGATATGAAATAGTAAAGATATGTGACGTTCCACTGCAAAAGGTACCTTATGGCGACTGGCGCCGCGATTCGGGAAATGATTTAGAGATTCACTAGATATGAAATAGTGCAGATATGTGACGTGGGACGTCACATATCTTTACTATATTGTATCTAGTTAATCTCTAATTCATTTCCCGAATCGCGCCGCCTGTTTGTGATCATGATCATGTTACGAGCATCGGTTAGGAAACGGAATACCGAACGAATAGACGGCAGCGCCGCTGACCGCGTGCGGTTAATATTTAGACGCAGTTCATTCGATACAACATTGTCGCAATAACATATTGTAAAGCTATTATTAACTCTTTCATAAATAGTGATCATACAAGGGCAGAGTTTTAATTAATTAATTATGCAGGCTATTTAGATACCCATTGTGTTTTAATTGCTGAAAAAGTAAATTAATTTCAATGATAATTATAATAGCTTTAATAGTTCTGCACCGTTTGAAAATATGCATTTATGCTAACCACTTATACCTAATATTATCCTTATTGATTCTGAATAAACTTTATTGTAGGTAAATGGAAGGATTACACAGGGTTTCAACTAAATTTCGATTTCAGCTCATCAAAAGAGAATAGTGTGGCAGCTGCTTTACTGACGCCATACATCGCTGGCCCAATATTTAGTCCATGGGCCAGCTGGTCAAATTTTTGAAAATGGTATAAATTGGGGGTACCAAGTTTCCTTTTCACAGTAGTTAGATAGGCTTATTATGATGTTAAAAAACCATGATTGCCATCTCAAAATGGTAGCTAACAAAAATGGCCGCCAATCCAAGATGGCGGATATTGAGTTTAAAAAATCAACCGTAACTCGAGAAGTATTCGTCCGATTTCATTGCAATTTTTTTTAAACAAAAGCTCTAAATGTGAGCTTAAAATCATGTTCATATATTATATCGATAAAGTCAACCGTTAATTAGTAATTAAAGAAATATTGTAAATTTTCTTATTTTTTTGTGATACTTTTTTTTTTAAATTGAGTTTTTACAAAATATCTTGTACATTACAAAAAAGTTTTAAATGAGGCAAAATAGTGTATTAAATTAACTTTAATTTGACGCACAATTTGTATGGGACTGATGACTGAAACACATGGAAACATGAATTTAATTTTACTTCTGTTTAAATTCACCGTTGACTAAATAACTGCGTACAGAACAACAAGCGTCAGATGAAGTTGTAGAGTACAAAAATGATATTTTTAGTATAATTTAATAATTTATAATAATAGTAGCAGGGCTCGGAAACCGTTTTATTTTTCAAACCGGTTTCGTTCATAAACCCGGGAACGAAAAGGATTTCGTTTCGGTTACCAGTTAAAAAACTGTTCTATTGAGATACCGTTGATATGCGTTCGCCTTTCGTTTTTGTGGAACTAAATTAACCGATTAAATTGAAAATGTCGAAGTAAGATAGGTAGAAAATCTCTTTCACAATATGACAACGAGGTTAACTGAGAGTCTCCGAAAGCCGACAGTAACCGTAACCGGTGTTATATCGTTCCCCGCGAACCATAAAATTCCGTTCCCCTTCTTACCAGTCAGAAGTAATTTTGTAGTTTGCGTTCCATGATGAATGATATAATGAGGTTTTAAAACGATATTAACAGGTATTTTGATACCGCCTACGGAACCTGAATAGTAGTATGATAGTAATATTGGTTTTGATTTGTTCCAAGTAAAAACTGGTATTCGGTATAAATAGAAATGTCTTCAGTGAAAATGTGTTCGGCTATAAATAAAGTGAACTAGATATGTGTAAAATATGTGGCGAGATAGGCCCTAAATGACGGACAATCTTGGGCATTGTTATTTAATGCAGCATTAATAAGGAGTTTTGAGGATATTACTAACCGACGTGATATACCGGATGAATTGTTAGGTATACACTGTGAAATATCACTGCCAATATAGAGTCCATTTCACCAATATCACGTCTTTAATAAAATTACAGACAAAAAGACTCCCTACGCTCGTGGTTCGAAAAATGGAATCTTGAGCGTAGCGAGGTTTTCACCACACCAACACGAGGAAAATACTAACTGTAAAATATCAAACAAAATCAAAGCGATTCGATTCAAAATGAATGTTATAAAATCTTTATCATTCAAAATCATCATTTAAAAGTCAATTTTACCAGCAAACATAAGAAAACAACTCAAAATTTGCATTTGATTATTTTGTCTCACATGTGAATAAAATGCAACTATCTTATCAGCTTTGGAACAATCAAGAGAGTCTTTATCAGCTAGTGTGGTGATGATATTGTAACTGAAGAAACATGTTATCATAAACCCAAGAGTCTTCTTCTTCCTCGCGTTATCCCGGCATTTTGCCACGGCTCATAGGGGCCTGGGGTCCGCTTGACAACTAATAAACCCAAGAGTAAAATCTCAAAATTCTGTATTTACTTGCGAAACGTATTTCTTACTTAATAGAGGATGTCGTTAGCGTAACAGATTCTTCAAAGATATTTTCTTAAATATAACTTAAGTAAAGAGTTTTCATCCGGTACCTATACCTATATCACGTCGTTTAGTAATAGACTCTAGTGGACTCTAGACTGGTATACAATGGTGTCCAAGCTCTGAACCAGTTTGGAAGGCAAAACAGAGTGCAACTGGTATGGATGCCAGGGCACGAGGGATTCATAGGCAATGAAAATGCAGATGAACTTGCCAGAGCTGGATCTGTAAGTAACCTTATAGGTCCGGAACGATTTGTGGGGCTCTCACAGGGAACCATCATAACGCTAAAGACCATCTAAGATCAAACATCGGGAAGAATGGGACAGTCTGACGGGTCTAAAGCACGCAAAGCTCTTTATGCAAGGAGTAGACTCCGGTTGGAGCAAAAAGCTTTGGAAGCTTAGCAAAAGACAACTCCAAATCATAACAAGGGTGTTTACAGGCCATTACGGCGTCAAAGGAATTCTGGCCAAGATGGGACACTCTGACAACACCGATTGGCGTATGTGTGGCGAAGAGAGACAGTAAAACACCTAATTTGTGAATGTTACGCCCTCGCCAGACAAAGAATGAAGGACTTTGGAGCAGGATATCTTGAACCAAGGGACTTTAAAACGCTAACCAGGAGCTCCATCATCCGGCACATGGATATGGTGGGAAAAGCTCTTGAATAGTTGACGGATCTTTTCTAGGGGGTAATTACGCAAAAGATCCCTATGGATCGAAGTGTATCCAAACAAGGGCCCCCGAAAACAATAAGATAAGAATAGACTCAAAATTCCTTATTAATGCTGCATTAAAATTGAATAATGCCTACTGTCCACCTTTTTGGGGGTGTACTTTAGAAAATCGTCCTATTTCCCTACATATTATACAAATATCTAGTTAACTTAATAATAGCCGAAAAGATTTTCACTGAATAACTAGTTTTTAGCTAATTAATGTTACTAACGGTTAAACGCGATTAAATTTTTATTTTTTACCTTTTTCCGACGTTTCAATGAATAATGAAATTTAATCGCGTTAGATCTGTTAGTAACATTAATTATGTGTACAAAACGCAAGATTTTAACATAGTTTTTACTTGTAACAAATAAAACTAATAATACTATCATTCTAATATTATTATAATCAATTGCTAAAGTTATTAAAATATACTAAAAACATGATTTCTGTACAATACAACATCTATCCGAAGCTTTTTGTTTTGTACGTACTTAGTGATTTAGTCAACGGTGAATTTCAACGGAAGTAAAACCAAATTCATTTTTCCATGTGTTTTCAGTCATCGGTCCCATACAAATTGTACGTCAAATTAAAGTTAATTTAATACACTATTTTGCCTCATTTAAAACTTTTTTGTAATGTACGAGATGTTATGTAAAAACTTAATTTAAAAAAAAAAGTATCACAAAAAAATGAGTTTTTTTTCAATATTTCTTTAATTACTACTTAATGGTTGACTTTATCGATATAATATATAAACATAATTTTAAGCTCACTTATAGAGCTTTGATAAAAAAAACAGCAACGAAATCGGACGTATATTTCTCGAATTATGGTTGATTTCTTAAAACTCAATATCCGCCATCTTGGATTGGCGGCCATTTTTGTTAGCTACCATTTTGAGATGGCAATCATGGTTTTTTAACATCATAATAAGCCTATCTAACTGCTGTGTAAAGGAAACTTAGTACCCCCAAATTATACCGAAATCTTGCCTGGCCCATGGACTAATTACAGGGTTCTATGTTTCACTTTTATCGAACTGAAATTTAAACATTGTCATAGTGACATTAAGTAGAATTTCAACTATCTTGAAAATGTAACATAGAACCCTGTTATATTGGGCCATTGACATTCGGTTATCAACTGCAGCTGCATTACTGTTACAACTCTAAAAGTGACATTCTATTTCCAACTGCAGCTGCAATACTGTTCTTTTTACTATGGAAATTGACAATGACAGCGACGCGTTTCCATAGTAAAATGAACAGTATTGCAGCTGCAGTTGGAAATGGAATGTCACTCTTACAACTAATGTAACAGCGGCGTCGGCGGCGGCGAACCGCATTAGGTAGGTGCTGTCGCGATTGTAACTTTCAGTCCATTGTAACTGTCATTGTCAATTTCCATAGTCAAAATTGACAGTAATGCAGGTGCGGTTAGAAATGGAATGTTACCCTTACAACATTAAGTAACGGCGGCGTCGGCTGCGGCGAACCGCATTATGGTAACATTCCATTTCTAACCGCAGCTGCATTACTGTCAATTTTACTATGGAAATTGACAATGACAACGACGCGTTCAGTACCGGTAGTGCAGCTGCGGTTAGAAATGGAATGTTACCATTAGGTAATAGGTGCTGTCGCGATTGTAACTTTCAGTCCATCACTAATTTTATCAATGAAATTGGCAACGCAGCAGCGGCAGCGCCTCATTAATGCGACGAGTCGCGACAGTAGTGCATCTGCATTATCATTGGATCTTTTATGAAGAATTAAGGAAAAAATAAGTTAAGAGATTTGTTATATTTACCTAATTTACCTGGGGGATTAACCTTAATTGGGGTGCTTCTTGTTTAATTTTAAGGACATTATACATATTGATTTGTGTTTATGCCTCGAATTTGAGCAGAGGGTCACTGTGGGCATTCAGTAGCGCTTCACCTTCATGAGACACTTAATGAACCATAATTGGATTTCATTGTCACCCAATTATTGTACTAAGTATGTATATTTTAGTTAAACAACATTGCAATATACGCATTCACAATGCTCAATAAAATTTAATATACTTTGCTTTGAAATGCGTGGTTGGACTGTAAGATACAATAGAGTTTAGAGCGTTTGTGGCATATCTAATAGCCGTTGAGAATCAGAAATTTAGACGCTAATTTTATTCACCTAAATACTTCACGAATGTTCCCTATAGGTTAGATGATGGGAGTATTAAATATCCATAATTTCGACGCAGACCAAAACCTCTTGACGTCAGGGCAAAAAGGGGTTTAAAAAGAATTGTTTTATTATCAATACCTACTGATGTAGTTCTGTATAACCAGGGCCCCGTTAGAATTAAGAAAGTACTCGTAAGACAGGGTATATATGTTCACTAAATGGTACCTAGCCACGTCACGTTATGTAATTTTCGCGAGTCAAATCCCTATATTCCCAGGGGTGTCCTTATCAGGCTATTAAGCATTAGTATTTTTATGATTTAATTGAATTAGGCAGGTATAAAAGTGTGTTAATTACTTACATACTCCTTACAACATATAAACTAATGATTTAAGTAGGTAACAGTAGCTTTACCTACTATTATAAAAAGGCAATGATAAATACACCTACTCGTAGCTACCTTTATCAGTACTTATGTAGTAAAGCGTAGGTACTTACACTAAATATACGCTATGTATAACCCATAAATTTAGGCTTCACCACTCATAACAACCGTAAGAGAATTTGCTAAATTAAATTTAAGTTTGGCATTGTAAGTACCTATTGCGCCAAAATAATACGGTAAACAATTTAATAGATTTTGCAAATGTAGCTTACAGTGTGTGCTTTATGAACTAGGATTTTTTGGCTTTTCAGGAATCTGACAATCTGATTAAAGACACTTGCTCATGCATTTCTTTCCGCACACCAGTAACATTTCGCAGAAAAATTGTCACAATATCACAAAACTGACAATATGGCTACAAATCGCGGCGTCGCATGCACTTAACGATCAAGTCAAAAGTTGTTACGATCACAAAGGGCCCGATGCTCAAATCTGGACCAATCATTTGCATTACTCATGCAACATCTATAATAACGACTAGTATAGTGTCGCCGGAGGGCGCAGGCGGGAGGGCGGTGAATTATCGAAGGCATGCGACCTCGCGGTGTCAAAGTTACGGAACTGAAATGACCGGCCCCCACTCCCTAGGACAACGGCTCCGTTTTGCTTTTCATATAAAAGACATAGTCCGCGTCGATAATGGTATCAGTCACCTGCTCTGATTAAGTGCAAAATGTTCACCAAAGTAAGTCGGCAGGCATTTTGTGTGAAATATTTTGAATAACAAGTCCTTAGAATGTCCTTAGAATTATAAACAGTAAAGTTATTTAGAAAAAATAATTATAAGTAGCTGGGAAATCAGATATAAATATTTTCCCTATCCGAATCTAGGAAAATGTAGACCATTAATAAAGTAGAGGACTACATCAGGCTTTATTCCATTTATTCAATGGGACGTTTCTCGATCCAAATCGATTGAATACAATTGAATACGTATATTTACCACATACCAGTACCTAAGCTATTTCTGAGCATTAATTAAAGATATGAGCTTAATCTACCTGCTTAGTGAGTCTTAATTGATTCCTTATCTCAAGGAGTTCCATTTGAAGGAGACACTTAAGGTGTAACAACAGGCTGCATCTAAATTTAGCAATCCCTCAGCAGTTAACCTTCTTCTGGTTACAGGTGGTCGCCCTTAGCGCCGTGTTGGCCGCCGCCAACGCTGGTCTGCTGCCGCTGCACCACGGGGCTACCTCCTCCCAGAGCATCATCCGCCACGACGCGCCCGTGCACTATGCCCCGGCTCACTATGCCCCCATCGCGCACCATGCCCCCTTAGTCCATGCCGCTCCCCTCATCCATCACGCCCCCGTAGTCCATGCCGCCCCCATTGTCCACGCTGCCCCCATCCACGTTGAGCACGTAAGTTTTTAAAGAAAGAGTCTGGATTTATGAGACCGTTTACTAAAGCTTAATTTTTTTAAGTGACGCAAAATGAATTAGTATTTGTACTATTTCAATCTAGAGCAGTCTCCCTAACCCTAGCCTCCCTACTCCCTAACCCTATCAGAAGATCCGAAAATTTTAATTATTTTATTCCATAACCCAGTGTTTTTTAAACCCGGCTCGTACCAATGAGTTTTTCGGAACTTTTGTACCTACGAAATCATCATCATCATCATCATCTCAGCCTATATACGTCCCACTGCTGGGCACAGGCCTCCTCTCGAGCGCGAGAGGGCTTGGGCTATAGTCCCCACGCTAGCCCAATGCGGATTGGGGACCTACGAAATATCATTTGATATTTACCAGTCGCTTTTCGGTGAAGGAAAACATAGTGAGGGAACCATACTAATCCCAAAAAGACCCAGTTTACCCTCTGGGTTGGAAAGTCGGATGGCAGTCGCTTTCGTTAAAACTAGTGCCTACGCCAATTCTTGGGATTAGTTTCCAAGCGGACCCCAGGCTCCATTGCCGGGACAACGCGAGAAAGATGAGTGTTTTTGTGGTGTATGCTTAGTTGAAATTCCTTTACGCTCAATGTCCAAATCCGAATAATGGTCAGTGGCGGATTTGCCCTAAGGCACAGTAGGCCCGGGCCTAGGGCGGCAAGACATTTAGGGGCGGCAAATTATGACAAAAAATTCGCTGACGATAACAAGAAATAACTCTAAATGTAGTCATTATTATGGGTGCCTTGAAAGGGGCGGCTACAGGGCCTGGGGCCTAGGGCGGCAAAGACTGCAAATCCGCCACTGATAATGGTAGTGGTATTGTTAACATTATGTAACGTAAAATGTATTCAAATTTTATATAATTCCAGTCCCACCCCAAATACGACTACGCGTACTCCGTGGCGGACCCTCACACCGGCGACCACAAGACACAGCACGAGTCCCGCGATGGAGGCGCCGTGCACGGCAGCTACTCCCTGGTCGAGCCCGACGGCTCCGTGCGCAAGGTCGAGTACACCGCTGATGACCACCATGGGTAAGAACACATTTTTAAGTGGAACTGCTGAAAAAAGCTGCCCGCGACTTCGTCAGCGTGGAATTATTAATTTAGGTAGGTAGCTATTATTTTATTTAATATGCGTTTTGTTGATTCCCCATAACTGCAACCCTCCCTTTTTCACCCCCTTAAAGGTTGATTTCTTGAATGGAAACTACCCTTTGTCCTTCCTATCTCTATACCAAATTTCAACTAAATCGTGTACCGGCGGTATTTAGTACACCGCGCGGGCGGGACATTGACAAAGTTTGTTGTGCAGTTGTTGTTAAATTCCCATACAAAATTCCACCCCTTTAGGGGATGATTTCTGGGATAAAAACTATCTTATGTCCTTCCTCGGGACTCAAACAATCTCTATACCAAATTTCATCTAAATCGGTTCAACGGTTTAAGCGTGAAGAGTTAACAGACACATAGTATGGAAGTATGGATTGTTACTACTTGCATAATGAAATGTAGTTAGATACCTACTCATCATGTAATGTCCCGACTTCGTCTTTATACCTTATGTCCTAGTATGTCCCAACTGACAGGTTTATGTTTGTTTCCAGTTTCAACGCCGTCGTCCACAAGACCCCCGGCCACCACCCCGCCCCCGTGGTGCATGCCGCCCCCCTGGTCCACGCCGCCCCCCTCGCGCACATCGCCTATGCCCCCCTCGCGCATGGCCATCATGGACTCCACTACTAAACGACTTAGCTTTATTCTCGTGATGGATGACTGATGATTGTGATATTTATGTGTGCATAATGATGATGATGATGATAAATGTGATTTTATACTCAACTGTAAATAAATACTCAGCTGCTGAACAGTATTCTGTTGTCTTAGTCAACCACTAAAGTACCTAACCATTAACTAAACCACGACTCAAATTATAACGCGTCTAAATTAAACCTCGGCTACCAATGCAATATTAGGGTCATTCCACCGTTTCGGGTGTTACACTTGAACTCATAAAATAAGGTTTTATTCGATATTGTAACAGGAACTAGGAGGTTATAACTATTGATTCATCTACTACTTTGATAATATTTTCTTTTCCTGTACACACATAATTAAAGTATAAGACCAATAACGAGAGAATCACTAAAAAGTAGCTGTTTCGGGCGTTACGCGAATTGGCCTATACCTTCTGACCATCAGTACCAAAATGCATATTTTAGCGAATTTTGTCAAGTAACCTCCAGTTTTATTTATGTCAAGTAATAATAGTTAGTATAGTCTACTGAAACACTGAAGTAACACTTAGTATCACATTTTGTTTAATTTTAATAAAATAAATTACCTGTTTCGGGTGTTACTCGTGGTTCGTTTCGGGTGTTACGAGTACGAAATTAAGACATATTTATACGAAATTATGGCTCATTTAATTGAAATTATTGTCTTTTTAATAAATTCGATTAAAATCATAAGTAATAAATACTAAATTAGTATTAAATACATTAATCTTAACAATAAAAACTGTTTCTCGAAGATATCATAATAATTTTTCTTTCGATGCGAATTTTTTCGAAAATATTCACTTGATCGAAAAATGGTTGATGGTGACACCTATTCATTTTGAAAGATCTATCCAACGATACCCCACACCACAGGATTAAAGGAGAAAAAAATTAAAAAATATTTTGTACTGGAGCTACCCTAAAAAAAATTTTTTTTGGAATTTTTGTATTACTACTTTGTTGCCATGATTGATTTTTGTATCCATGCCAAATTGCAGCTTTTTAGCACTAACCACCACGAAGAAAAGCCGGGGACGGACAGGCGGACGATCAACACGTTTCGGGTGTTACACAATTTCAAACTTTAAAACATACAACTAAAGCAGACGCTAAAACAATAATTATTACACATTTGAATAGGTTCACATCATAGCCTTTCTTTGGCAAAACATGTTTGGCTATAGTTAATTACGGGGAAAGTTACACATACTTTTATCTCTTTTTCGTTTCGGGTGTTACTTTGAGACCACAGTCTAGAATACTCTTCTAAAAACCAATTAATCCATGCTTTTTAATATTTTTAAAGACAAATTATAAAATTACGATATTTTACCTGAAATAACTGCGAGAAATTTGTAACAATTTACAGTTATTTTCTATTAAATTAGTCTTGCCAATATCGCTGTATAAATTTAGTTTTACGCCTATCATTTAAACGTCGCGCGATCAAGTACATGGAAAACATGTAAAAAATGTTTTTTTTTTTCGGGTATTTTTTCTGACATGAAGGTTTGGTATGTTTTCTCTGGAAATAGGTTAGTGTTGACTTCTTAAACCAATTTTCATTTTTGAACCCTTGGTAGCGCTTATTATGGAATGACCCATTACCTACTTACTTAGGTGACAGGCCATTTCCAACGACAGCTGCATTAAAGTGACATTCCATTTCCAACTGCAGCTGCAATACTGTTCATTTTACTATGGAAACGCGTCGCTGTCACTGTCAATTTCCATAGTAAAATGAACAGTATTGCAGCTGCAGTTGGAAATGGAATGTCACTCTTACTGTTCATTTTACTATGGAAATTGACAATAGCACCGACACGTTCAGTACCAGTAGTGCAGCTGCGGTCAGAAATGGAATGTTACCATTATCGTGCACTAGGTACTTAGGAAATGTCAGTAATTTAATTTCAGTAGTAAATTCTAATACTTATTGATTTTTAAGGCTATAAAATTAATACAATCTATTTAGTGACTAAAAATAAAACAAATTAATTTGGTATTGTATGGTAAGTACAACAAAGTAAAAATAAAACATCGGCTATTTCGTGGCTTTGTTCAGTGTAAGAAAAATTAGCTTGTCATTGTTTCGGCATTCATGATATTACATATTAAAACCAGGTGGGAATAATTAAACATTAACCTTGAACGGTGAGCTGAGGTATTAGAATAATTTGTTTAGTTACACGTAGGACGCGAGTTGCGTGCCCCACTAGCTGTGGAGTTTCGGCGAGATAATTACACACATTATATGAACTTGCGAAATAAACGGCTGCTACTACGTATGCTCAACGGCCTAGAAAAACCTTTAACTATTACGAACGCGGTTAATTGTCTTTATCTTTTAGTCGGTTTATGAATGAACTAACGTAGGAGCATTTCAGTCAAATCAAATCAATCGTTTTCTTAAAACAGAAGCTGACCTTTACGGCAAGGACATTTAACTCGACATAATAATATTATGACTTACTCGTATACACATTTCCTTTTCCTCTAACTCCCATACAATAAAACCAATTTAAATGCAATCACGACTAACGACTACCAATTCGCAAGCTTACACACAAATCACAATATGAGTAGAAGTGGTAATGATACAAATTGCCACGATTGTCTTGAAAGGTACAAGCCGACAAAGGTTAGGTTGCGAAATGGCATCGCGGAGCGTAACCTAGTCATTACATTATAAGCTGTAGAAACACCGAATACCTATGTCACATAGACCTGTTCAGTCGAATCTATTTCTACACTCACATTGGTTATGCTGTAGGAAAACAATGCAAGCTAATGCATATCCTAAACTCATTGTTATTTTCTGGGAAAACATATCGTACCTATTTCTTTCAACGGAATCGATTCCTGATCACTGTGAGTGACTTGTCGTCTCATCCTAACCCCTATAGTTCGTTTTTTTTTTGCATTAGAAATAAGGTAAACAAAAGGTGTATTTTAATTGAAAAACGCATTTTAAAAATAAGTTACGGCAAATATGTAACAATTATGAATCTAATACGATCATTTATATTCTTCTGCTTTCATAAGTAATAGTTTTTGATTTTTAAAAGGCGTTTTTCAATTAAAAGACTTGTCAAGATCGCTTACCTTCTTGCAAGTTCTTTCTAATGCCAAAAAAAACGAACTATAAATAGTCCTGGTGACTTTTGTCGGGTTACATCTTAAAATTAGCTTATTAGGTACAAATATTTGTGGTTAACACTGTTTTAAGTTGTTAGAATAATTTGAAGATTTTGACAGAGAGATACCCGTAACTTCCTGGGTTATTTAAAGGAGGATTGGGTTAGGGGCTTAAACTATATACGAGTAAGTATTTGCTAATATTGTTTAGCATTAACCAACTTCGATTATATTTAAACTCTGAAAAACTGACTTTTAAATAGCCTATCATAATAAGAATAAAAACGTCTTTACTTTCCATCTAATTTCTTCTATATAAAGAGAGAATCAGTTTCATATGCATCCACGGACCAGATTTCATTATTTGCAAAGAAGACAAAATAGGCCGTTGACTTTTAATGAACGTGATAAATTTCGCCTTTGTTATGTATGACGGTGCAATCGCATTACCCACCGCCACATTAAATACAACTTATTCCGATCATCCACTTAGGTATGCCTGAGATTAATGCTAAGTCTATTTTTTACCACAAGCGTATTTAAATATGTATGCATATACGAGCCCCGATGCACATGTTTTCGTCTAGTGAGACCATTTTTTGAGGTTCTCGCGTTTGTTCAAAAATAATGTTTTTGTTTAAAAATTACTAATATTTAATGCTTATACTAATGTAATTTAATTTCATATGGTAATACTCTGCAATAATTAAATCCAAATACAAGAAATACCGCTTGTACCTACTGAAAGAAAAAAAAATAATGATTTTTTATTTTTTTATTGACGGGTAGGATTACAACATATGTGAAGAGGGCTATTACTAGGGAAAGCAATAGGGCTCTGCCAGTGTACTGTCAATTTTTTTTCGAGCCCATGCATGCAGCAGTGCTGTAGGAGAGGACAATATGATTTGGACAACGTTTTTGAAAAGTCGTTTTTTTCAGCAATAAAAGTCATGCAATTTTATTATACGATCAAAATAAACTACATTAAACATTGCTATTATGGTTCCTATTACTGGGTCATTTTATGTTCATGAGTAAAATATATTAAAATAAACAAAATTGTTGCGTGGAACTAGACGAAATAATTTGCATCGGGGCTCGTATATATATTGTATTATGTTGTAAAAACTAAACTGATTTCTTACGCAAACATATACATATAGGTACGCTCAATATACATAAGCTCTCTTAAAAAATAACATAAGCCCTCTTTTAGCAAAACTAATCCCGCTTACCAATCTAAACAACAACAAAGCTTCGTTATCGCATCAATCACATTAGGCGCGCAGCAGCGACCTTGGGCAGATAACATCGAGACCGAGAGTAAACAGCGTCCGCGCTGACCGCCTGACCGAGCTATTTTCACTTTCCTGCCGCACAACGTGAGCGCGAAAGTGAAATTCGATGAGAGAAGCTACTGTGGATGCAATATTATAGTCTGTGTGTAACCACAGCGCATGGGATGAACTTGTGCTTTGATTCTAAAGCCTGACCAGTAATATATCATCTTAATTGTCAAGAAGACGCTGTTATTCCCATACAGTTTAGTATTAAAAAAAATGGTTCCAGTGAAATTCCGCAACATGGCGCGTGATCATATATTCCTGGTTAGACTTTATACCATGAGACTAAATTGTAGGGACGTTACAAACCCTAAAACAATTTACTACCAAAACAACTGAACTACCGAGGCTTACCCGTTCACGGCGCATATTTGAACCTAACCCTTATATGCGCCGTGAACGGGTATTTATGTGTCTTCCACTTTTCCTTTATTTCTAAGCATTGTGGTAACGTACGTTAGACACGAGCCAGCCTCCTGGGCACCATAACACACGAAGGTGACCTGAGGAGCATTTTTTACCTATAAGTTAATTTAAGATCTGTTAAATTTTAGTTTTAATTTTAATGTTGTTTTATTATCATTTTGTTTGTTATTGGTAAATAAAGTCTCAGTATAAACTCATATGCTAAGACTTTCGCCGTAGCGTCGCAATGAATGAATTTATGAATGAGCTAATACTGATGAGTTGATGACTAATGTCTTGTGACAACCAACAACACTAGGTTTATATTTTTAGAACAGTAGGCGATATTTGGTCAATAGCGGAACTGCTGATGGCAACCATAAAATTATATTTGTATAGTTAGGCACTATAATTAGTACCATGCCATTTTGTGAGGTCGGAGAATTTTGTTAAAGGTTAGGTTATCATCATCTCTTGTCTTCATTCATAATTCATATTGGATTAGGTGCGACTTTTGCGTGGCACTTCCCTATCTTTTTCTATTTGATTTGAGACACTGCGTCTAATAATTACGTCATTAAGTCTAACTTAGTTCAAGTTAAGTATGTCTTCTCAATGTAGTTTGCTACTAGGAAATCTACCTACGTTTCATAGTGTAAGTAAATACCACCAACCTAGTTACATTACTAGTGTGGGTCAGACAGTCAGACGGCCATATTTAAATGATAGTAATCGCAATTGGTAACCGTCGGCATTTATAGGTCCGAGTATGTATCGGTCAAGATAGTTTAAATTAATATTTCTTAACTATAATTTTATTAAACTTGACGGGCGGAGATAGAAACATGATGTCTACACAGACGCTGTGTACCGAGATTTGAGAATCGTGCAGCGATATTCGTGCCGCGGCCCTTACTGCCTACCATTTTAATGCATTTGTGTCACATTGCTCCGGATTGGTGTTTCATTGGTATTTCTATTACATAAAATTCCAATCGGATGATTATACCTATGTCAGTACAGTACAGTAAACTGAGACACTGTGAAATACTGATTCATTTGATGAGAGTGCTGGTGGCCTAGCGGTAAGAACGCTTTCGACTTTCAATCCGGAGGTCGCGGGTTCAAACCCCGTACGAAATATCATTTCATTTGATATTTACCAGTTGCTTTTCGGTGAAAGAAAGAAAACATTGTGAGGAAACCGGACTTATCCCAAGAAGGCCTAGTTTTCCCTATGGGTTGGAAGGTCAGATGGCAGTCACTTTCGTAAAAACTAGTGCCTACGTCAATTCTTGGGATTAGTTGCGAAGCGGACCCCAGGCTCCCATGAGCCGTGGCAGAATGCCGGCATAACGCGAGGAAGAAGAAGAAGGTATATGTTGATACGAGTGTTAGTATTCGCTCCGATGTATGTAGAAAAATCCAAGACAGAAGACCAAAAATATATATCCTACGTAATATATGTATGGGTAATGGGTATGTAAAATTCGCGCTTACAATTTAATACCTACGTTAAATCAAATATTTTTAATGAAAACCGACAGTTTCTTCTTTGAAGGAAGCGCCTCATGACGAAAGAGAGTGACGAAACGACAAGGGCGACCTACAGAACAGAAAATACGAGGACTAGGTGTTTATGAGGCAGAGGTGCCAAACATTGAATATGCAAGATTTTATGCAGCCAGTTAAAATCTTGTTGAAATTTTTCATATGTCGTGTACCTATGTAGGTCGGTATACGGTATAAGTGAATAACGGTTTGTAATAGGTTCAGTTTAGTTTGCAAATCTGATAAAGTTATGATTGCAAAAACATTTTTTTCCTTTGCGATTCCTTTATTGAAATCTATTACAAAATGATTTTATACTCGAAAGGAACGACTTGTTTGGAAAAACCGTCGTCTTTCCTGTGGATGTTAGTTACCGATTTGTAATTATAAAAGTTACCGAAAGTTTATCTTTAAAGTCCTTTTTTTTTGTTGTCCATCGTTGTAAAGTTGCATAACCTTAACTCATAGTAAAAAAGTTTTTGGTAGATAAAATTCTTAATCTATCTAAATCTAGGTAGGTATGTATAGATATAATTAAATTCGGAATACCTATATAAAAATAAGTCATCATAAGAGTAACATTCCATTTCCAACTGCAGCTGCAATACTGTTCATTTTACTATGGAAATTGACAATGACAGCGACGCGTTTTCATAGTAAAATGAACAGTATTGCAGCTGCAGTTGGAAATGGAATGTCACTTTAATCATCTGCCTGCACCATATCCCATTATCTGAGGTCGGCTCTCCTGTCCATTCCACCTACCTACATATAAATTAGTAAAATAAGTAAAACAACCCCTCGGTTGGGTACCCCTGCAAGCAGATGCACTCTACCATAACTTGCGCTGTAGTCACAAGCTGTTAAGTATATTGTTGCAAATAGATACCAATATAAAAACCAACATACTCACCCACCGTATCATTATTGTACTGACACCTCAAATCAAGACATCAACACTTCAACACAATGTGTCTCAAAGTAAGCCTACAAGTGATATATTATTAAGAGCCCGTGATAGTGAAGTGCTACCTAAATTTAAGTGATAAGTGTCTAATGATTGTGAAGCCAAGCCAATTACAGGTCTATGGCCTCTTCTGTAATAAGACGAGTAATAGTGTATGAAAGCTACTTAAGAATTACAACTGAGTTACAAACGCTCAACTACCGCGCTGCCAGCAACCCTAGTCAAGACAAAATGTGTCACCGTCGCCCTAGTGATAGCCCCTAGGGATTCTATTACGTTTATTTGAAGAACCAGTGCGCGAAGCCAAAGTGCCAATCGTTAACCGTCGTGCCAATTGTTTAGACACCATACCTATTTAACCAAGCTTTCCCCCGAAGTGTAACCACTTGCCTTCTAGATTTTCGCGACAATAAAGGAACTGAACTAAATCCGGTTTCATTTCAGGTCGTGTTGTTTAGTGTGATAATGGCCGTCTGCCATGCAGGTTACATCGGATTGGATGCGACCTCGTCACACACTGTAGTTCGCCACGACGGACTCGAGCAACACGGACACATTGCACATGCCGGACATGTCTCACATGCTGGTCATAACGGAGACGTCGGTGCTCCCATCTATGAGCCGAGCTACGAAAATGAAGCGCACTACGAATACCAAGACCCAGGATACAACTCTGAAGATTATTACCACGGACAGAACGAGGCTTATGAAGATTACTCCGCTGGCGTTCAACTTCATGGCGCATACCAGCCTCTTGCTACATACGCGTCCGGGTACAATAACTACGTAAGTTTTACACTGATTTAAAATTTCACTTACTTAATCGCGTATTTAAGTTTTAAGATTTACTTCCGTCCTCGAAACGTTGGAGGTAAATTTTAAAACTTATACCTATACGCGATTAAGTCCCGTTGTACAATTTAATATCTTATAGGTAAGTTTTATAAACAATATCTATCATCCAAATCTCAATATCAAACTTTAAATCTAACATGCATCAGTTCTGAGAAAAACATAATAATTTAGCAATTAAATTTTATCAAAATTAGAGGCATAACAGTTCAACACGTAGCCATTTATTAAAGTGTATGAATGGAATGCGTTATCTTTAAATTAATTACCAACGCAAATGTCTTATTTGTCCAAACAGTCAGACAAATTGCGACTGTTCTCACATCAAGCAGTACTTGCATGGCGGAAAATCACTAACGGCGCGATTCGGGAAATTAATTAGAGACTCACTAGATATGAAATAGTAAAGATATGTGACGTTCCATGGCAAAAGGTACCTTATGGCGGCTGGCGCTTACGTCGCATAGAGCCGCAATAATATTATTGTGGCGCCATACCTTTTACCCTGGAACGTCACGTATTTCATATCTAGCGAGTCTCTAATTCATTTCCCGAATCGCGCCGCAAGTATACCTTCCTACCTGCCGAAAATGGGCGTGCGTTGTATTGTTACGTGTCCGGATATTAAATATTAAAAATCGAACTAACGACCTTGCATTTCAAGCAAATCATTCGTTAGCAGCCGAGTAGCCGATATCGTGTAGGATATGGCTAATCTAGCTGCGTTTTAGAAATTACTTATACATAATAGCTTGCGGTTAACGAATGGTACGATAGTCACGTAACCTTAAGTAGAGGCGACCGTGAAACGGAACACTCCAAATACTCCAATGCTAAATAAAAGGAATTTTATATGTTTTATAATGTCGCAAGAGATAACAGTGCGTAGCCAGGCCGCGTAGCCAAGACGCCAATCGCTTACGCTCCGTAGCGATCGAAACGCAACTGTCACTGTCACACTAATCCGGAAGAGTGATAGAGAGACATAATGCTTTTCGCTGTCGAAGCGATAGCGATTGTAACCTTGGCTAGGCCGGCAGGCTCGCGGGTGGCGTCGGTCAGGCCGCTCTTTTTGGTTCACCTTCTCGGTTGGGCATTGACCTGAAAACGAAGTATTACAATTATAATCTAGGTATACGGTATGTTTGGTATACCAAGTGCGTTGAGCAACTCACTAGCGCCTTACAATGGCGTATGACAAAACAAAACCAAACTAATCATAGCCACCTATTTCGCTGTGTACATACAGCACCAACTAACAACAATAGCTAAGTCCGCACTTGTTCTTCTCAGTCAATTTGCCGGATTGCCTTTGTATTTTAGCGGAACGTACCTAATATAGCTATTTGTTATACTTGAAAATATTGACAACGGCGAATTTGAACACCTTAAAATGCCACCGCATTAGAGTTTTGTCTGATTTTTAAGTTAATAAGATTTTACATTGACGTATACCTATCTCGTGACAGGCCTTACGGGCACTAAAAATGGTATAACTCAGCGGTGTCACTCAGGTATACGAGCCAATCGTGCAGTCTAACGCAACTAGTTGCAACCAATCTCGTGCGTGATGCGAACTCATCAACCAATCGCGTTGTAGCGATTTCACACCGCTATACTGACCCCGTTCATACCCCATTCTTATTGCCCGTAAGGCCAGTGAGATATACGTCAATAGATTTTTAATATTCCAGGCTCCTCCGAAGTACCACTTCACGTACTCGGTGTCGGACCCGCACACCGGCGACCACAAGTCGCAGTTCGAGGCGCGCGACGGCGACGTCGTGAAGGGCATGTACTCGCTGGTCGAGCCGGACGGCAACGTGCGCACCGTCCATTACACCGCCGACGACGTCAATGGGTAACTTTACAAATACAAATAAATACAAATAACTTTATTTTGCATGAAATATGGTACAAAAGATGGTCAGACAATATTAGGTAACTGCACCAATTTCTGAATCTGGCATGCAAAAAACTAAAACTACAACTAAAAATAAGTTTAAACAGTCACAATAGTCAAGGCCTAATATTATATTATGTCACCCACCTCAGTCAAAAGATGCCACACCACACCACCACAATTTTTGACCACAATTTTTTTTTATTGACCCTATCATTGTGAATGCTGGGATGTCATAAACTGGAGAGATTTCATCATTTAGCCACGGCTCATGGGTGCCTTGGGGTCCGCTTGACAACTAATCCCAAGAATTGGCGTAGGCACTAGTTTTTACGAAAGCGACTGCCATCTGACTTTCCAACCCACAGGGTAAACTAGGCCTTATTGGGATTAGTCCGGTTTCCTCACGATGTTTTCCTTCACAAAGCGACTGGTAAGTATTAAATTAAATGATATGACCTACATAAGTTCCGAAAAACTCATTTAGGTCAAGAAATGAATGCTCAAAAAACGTTGTAGAGGGAAATGCTAGGAACACAATTTTTGACTCCGTAACTTTGTTTGGACTAGTTAGGAGGAGAACATATCAAAAGTCCCCGGCTGTAGCCCCGCTGCTGGGGGGTAGAGGGGGGTAAGAAGGTCGAATTTTTCGGTTTTTCATTGATATCTTGGAAACTTTGCGTCTTAGCGACATCATTACTAAGACAAACCGAAAGCTGATAAAATTAGTTACAAGTTTTATCCTGTCAAGTTTTTCGATATCATGAATAGTTTTTGAGATACCCGCTCTTGAAAGTTTATTTAGGGATTTTAATTTTATCTTGATATCTACGTCAGTGAAGTTGTTAGGCCGTGTTTGGTATCATTTTCGTATAAATCGGGGGTGCTGAATTCATTTATGGTATCACATTGACACCATTCCGAAGTAAAACCAAAATTTAAAAATAAATATTTTTTTAAATCCCTCTTCACGCCTAAACCGCTAAACCAATTTCGTTGAAATTTGGTATAGAAATAGTTTAAATCTCGACACACGACATAGGATAATTTTTATAACCAAAAGCATCTTTTGAGGGTGTGAAAAGTGGGGTGGAAGTTTGTATGGGGAGTCAATAACCGCTGAACCGGTTTAGATGAAATTTAGGACGGAATACATCTGTGATTTAGATGAAAGTGATACCAAACATGACTTCAAACCTTACCTTGAGCAGTATTAACCTCAGGAATTCAGTTTCGTCGACGAAGTTGAATTCCCCCCATACTCCATTTCACAACTTTAAAGGATGATTATTGAGATAAAAAGTATCTTATGTCCTGTCTTGGGACTCTAAATATCTGTATACCAAATTTCAATTAAATCGGTTGAGCGGTTTAAGCGTGAAGAGGAATTTAAAAAAAAAAGGTATTTGTTTAAAGTTTATATGTTTTTTCTTAGGAATGTTGTCAATGTGATACCAAAACTGAATTCAGCACCCCCGATTTATACGAAAATGATACCAAAGACGGTCTAGCAGCGTCACTAATGTAGATATCAAGATAAAATTGAAAGCCCTAAATAAACTTTCAAGAGCGAATATCTCAAAAACTATTCAAGATATCGAAAAACTTGACTGAATAAACCTTGTAACAAATTTTATCAGCTTTTGGTTTGTCTTAGTAGTCATGTCGCTAAGACGCAAAATTTCCAAGATATAAGTGAAAAACCGAAAAATGAGACCTTCTTTCCCCCCTCTACCCCCCAGCACCGGGGCTACGGCCGGGGACTTTTGATATGTTCACCTCCTAACTAGTCCAAACAAAGTTACATAGTCAAAAATTGTGTTCCTAGCATTTCCCTCTATAACTTCTTAGGGTTTGAACCCGCGACCTCCGGATTGAAAGTCGCACGCTCTTACCGCTAGGCCACCAGCGCTCTACCATAAACTAGAGAGTCTATAAAGGAATTCGGTAGGGGACTGCAGCTCCGTTGCTGGCGCTCCTTGCATTGCAGTTACATTGTAGAAACTATAATTACTACATTTATAGGGCTACTATGTTGCTGTTCTATTATTTAATAGGGCCCACCAGCCAAATCAAACACTTCAACAATGTTCGTTTAAATTAGGTCGAAATCGTGATTTTATTTAAGTGCATAATAGTGTTGACCTGACGTTACAGCTTAGTATCTTTTATGGGCTGCCTAACCTTATCATAATGACTACGATTGGAGCTCCTAACACCCTTAGGTACCTACCTAATTGTAATTAGCAGTCTTATCTAGATCTAGGCTTCATTGCGCATACACATAAATCTTGTCACGGAAAACCTAAGCCATTTAATGGACCTGAATCCGGCCCTTGAGCCTACTAAAGCAAGCTTTATGTAATTCTCCGGATTACCCAACGATATTCATCGAGAAAAGTTCTTGATCCACTTTCGTGTTCCTAGTTGGTAAGTAATATAAATATTTAGTCCGAAGCTTGTAAAATATAAATGTTTATGAGCTCTTTTACATGACAGTTTAATAAATTCATAATAATACTCTTAACAAATTTATTGATAATATTTAATAAAGCCTTTGTCAAGAAATTCAGCTATTTTGAGAGGAATTGAGTTTTGTGTTTTACAAGTCTATTGCAGAAGCCCCGTTATCTAAAATGACTGACGTAAAAATAAAAAGTTTTGGAAACCTTTCATGCACGTCCTTGGTACAACAAACGAAAAAACAAAACTTTAAAAGGTACAAATAACTTGTTAATTATTCGGCCGCGATATGTGTTCTTGAGAATCATAAATAGGTACTCGTAGCTCCATATTTTCAATGTAATTACTGAACAATTGCAGCTATTCAATAGTAATAAATCAGTTACTAGACAATCGATACCGAGACAACAAAGTTTTGACCCACGACCTTTACAAATGTGCACTTACACAGGCCATTTACAATCCATTGGTCGGACAAATAAAAGAACAGCGAGCGTAACCCAGTTATTGACATGAATCGAGTCATTGATGCCGAATGGCCTTGATACTGGCATCAGTTTGGGCCAGTGTTGCCAACTTGGCATTAATGATGCCAGATCTGGCATATTTTCACTCGCTTTGGCACCAAAATTTTCCATTTAGCATCTGGCATATTTTTTAGCATAATTTAGTCTAAGCCAAGTTTGCACCAACTTGGCAGCAACAATATGTGCCATCGCCTTATGTGGTTTATATTTTCATATGAATTTTGATTTTTGTGGACGGATGGTTGTCGACGGACTATATAAAGTTGGGCAAGCAGATCTTGTCAGTAGAAAAAGTCAGCAAATTTGAAAAATGTTTGTGTTTTGAGTGTCTAATTTAAAGTGACATTTTAGCATATTTCATAATACTTTGGCATAATCTTGACATTAGTCTAGCATAAAATCCGAGTTGGCGACACTTGTTTGGGCCGAAGAACGCCTGACCGATTCGATTCGCTTTATTAGCTTACTTACATAATACAATAATACCCAAATAGAGCAATTCTCCGATTACTTTTCACCTTGTAAATACATTGACAATGTCATTATTGAAGCATAAAGTCAATTGATATGACATGTTATTTACAATTTCTGCAATATTATAAGTAAAGCTCGTAAATATTTCGTAAATTGTACCTGTTTATTGCTCGTAATGTTTGGTCCAGTTATAAGATTAAATATTATGTACTTTTTTAATGTTTTGGAATTAACTCATATCATTTGATTTACGATAACATTTGTTAAAGTAGGCATTAAATTAAAGTAGACACCACTCTGTATGTAGAGTCTGTGCGGAAAGAGAAGAGTCGTGGGATTTGAGGGCGCGCCAGTGCTATTTTATGGTTTTTGCTATGCTGACAACACTGGTCACGTGATTATAGTACGACACTAAAGGTCATGATACTTGTACCCCTTTTGTTCCGGTTTTTTACCATGGCTTACTAAACGGAGCCTGGTGGTGGTGTCGGCTCGTCAAATCAATCCTCTGATTTAGCGCAGGCACTAGTTTTCTTTTTAAAACACACTTTTGTTTTTATGTTTCAGATACTAAAAAGTGACAGTGCGATTGACAAAACTGCTAAAACTAGTTAAGAATCTGCCCAATACAACTGTAATTTTAGTACCAAACAAGATAGAGTCTCATTTATGTACTACCTAATCTGTGCAGTCCAACAGTTATTTTAATACAAAACCGGATAGATCGGGTAAAAATTGGGCATTAGAACTGTAATTTTACTATCTGGGATATATTTCACCCATTGTAAACTTGACTTGTAATGTATGTGTACATTATTAATAATAAATATGAATATGAATAAAAATAGTGCATAAGTAGGTAGGCCTTATTGGGATATGTCCGGTTCTCTCATCTCACGATATTTTACTTCGCCGAAAAGTCTGCTAAATATGAAATACTTATAATTTCGTAACTAACAGAACCTAGTAAACGAACTTACAAATAAAGAAATATTTTTATGAAAAGGTTTTATTCTTTGTAATCGACGTCTGAATTAAAATATTCAATGTCACTTATGTTTGAGCTAGCTTCAGAACAACCAGGGACTGATGTGAGGAACTGGATGTGCTTGAATCCGGCACGTAGATTACGAATTCTTGCATATCACCTACTTAGCGGTCTTTTATTCGAGATACCGTAGGTACTTTTACACAATCCTGAAAAAAAAATTACATATAAATATGCATAAAATGGAAAGTATCAAGACTATTTGTCAGTTATTTTAAAGATCATGAATGACCTGCATATTTATGAAAATTAATATATTTTGAATGAATATACTTACCGATTATTTACCGGAGACAAGTTACTTAGGGGGCTTATTAAATAGGTAATTATTTAATATTAAATACAACATCAATACCCGCGAATAGCGGAAACACGTTCCGCGACTTTTTGTAAGTCGATAGTCGGCTTTTAGCCGTTTTCTTCCCGCTGACAAAACCGAACAATGTTAAATATAATTTTTCTTGTGGTTTTATGTACGGTTTCATCGTGTTTTGAAAATATTTTATACATAAAACTTGCGGTCTTTGTTAATAAAAATATACAATGACAGAAGTTTGTTTACTTTTTACAAGACAGGTGTCAAAGGTTGGATTGCCATATAAAATTTAAAATGTTAGTTCCCGTTTCTGCCACGACTCTTCTCTTTCCGCACAGACTCTACCTACTTAAGTACATTTCCGCTAACTACGGACTCTTATTTAATGACATTTTCAACAGCCGGTGTTTATGAGTAGTTTAGAATTTCGACATAATTTTAATTGGATATTTACTTATTTCAACAAGGCGTAAACACATTTCTACGTTGTCATAAATTAGTACTTAATAATAATTATTGACGATTTCGTTATTAGTGGTAAAGTTACTAATACAAGTCTTTTCACCAAAATTATCATCAACAGATACTATCGAAATAACCAAAGGGAATAGTTTAAAAGTAATGTTTTTTTTCTGTTTGAATTCTGCCAAATACCTAGTATTTCTCTACGGCAAGAATCATCATCAAAATCCAAAATATAAATAATAATTCATAATTGACACACAATCACAGGTAAGTCTATTGAAATGTACCAATATAAAAACTTTTTACAAAAAAAAAGAAAACCGACTTCAAAAAGGATGAAATAAAATATTATCCTTTTTAAGTCTATGCGTTACTAACTGATATGTTTGAAGTCGGTGCCAAGCCAACTTTTGAAGCATACCATGATTTTGGTGCGATTCGATAAGGATGTACGTTAGATTGCCTTACCTACACGACGACAATGAACGTACTTTCTGTACGTACAGTCGACGTTAAAAATATGTTTACACTTTTCGTCTTATTACAAAGGAGTAAGGTGCAAAAGTGTTAATATATATTTGACGTCGACTGTACCTAAGAACACACCTCAGAACACACGATCAAACCTTCTTGGCACAGTCCGTACCACGTTTGTCGGCACGCAAGCGTGGGATTGGGACTGAAGTTATTTCCCGTCCCTTATTCAGAGGACTACATTTCAAAATATAAAACAATTCAAGGAATTTACTTTCCTGCCAAATTTCACCTAAAGCGGTTCAGTTGTTTAGCCATGAAAAGGCGACAAAGAGGCAGACAGAATTACTTACATATTTATAATAGTTATTAGTACAGTTCTAATGGGATTTATAGTCATAAAGCTGATTATTTTTGACGGGTATTGTTACTACTTGGCTTGGCACCGACTTCAAACATATCAGTTAGTAACGCATAGACTTAAAAAGGATAATATTTTATTTCATCCTTTTTGAAGTCGGTTTTCTTTTTTTTTGTAAAAAGTTTTTATTTTTCCATTTTTAGTTTTAACGCATTGTTAAGAGCGCGACGCATGAATGAAAAACAACATCATGATTAACCACTAAATTCGTGTACCTACTTTAATAAATATGTAATCAGGAATTTTCTCGAGTCCGTCTGGGAAATTATAATTCCTGTCACTTCACTAAATCCATCCTCCGCCCCGCCACTGACCCAATCCCTCAACCCCCCCGATCACTCTACCTCTCAGCGCATCAACCCTTGATTCATGTACCAGTCGGCCCTGAACCAGCAGCCCATCAACCACCATTACCCGACCCCTTAATCCCCGACCCCTTAACTCCTAACCCTAACCCCCGATCAGTAGCCTTACCAGCTTACCAAGAGTTTGACATTGATTAATTCGCTAGCGTGTGTGTACTTACTTTCTTTGCATCTCGCTCGTACTGGCATATTAGTGCAAGCGAGATGCATAAAAAGTAAGTTACGAAGACGTTGGCGTCACTATATGTCAATGTCAAACTCGTGGTAAGGCTACACTTGCACTACATCAAATTGGCGGTGTTCGGAAGCAAATGCTCGAGTTACTTTAGAAAACACCGAAATCACTTTACACGTGCCTTTAAAAACTGAGGAGTTCCCTCAATTCCTCATGGATTCCATCATCAGACCAGAACCAAAAATAATACGGAAACACCTTGGAGGCAACTCCTTCCAAACAAAAAAATAATTACTCAAATCCGATCACAGGTGCCGGAGTAATCGCTGAACGTACTACATTTAAAAATCATCATCATTATCATCAAAACAATCATCATCATCAGGTCTACATCATCAAAATGGTGGTTTTCGGAAGAAAATGCTCGAGTTGCTTAAGAAAACACCCAAATCGCCATGCATGTGCCTTTAAAAATTGAGGAGTTCCCTCAATTCCTCATGGATCCCATCATCAGAACAGAACCAAATTAAAATGGGACCAACTCGGAGGTAGCTCCTTTCAAACAAAAAAGAATTACTCAAATCGGACTACGGGTCTCGGAGTAATCGGTGAACGTACATAGAAAAAAAAAAAATAGCCACAACCGAATACAGAACCTCCTCCTTCTATGAAATGGAAGTCGGTTAAAAATACGTCAAAGGTAACTTGCATGACTTACACATCGGTAACTCGTGGCATTTAGGTAGCACTTAGGGCCACTTGCACCATTCACTAACCCAGGGTTAACTGTTTAAACCATGGAGTTATTATGGTTACCAGTACAATTTGACACTTCGGTAACGGTTTAACCGATTAACCCCGGGTTAGTGGAATGGTGCAAGTGGGCCTTAAAAGATTAGTTTAATTAATTCCTTCTTTTAGTGGTTTCTTTTTCTCGACTCGTATAGGAATTAGTGTTGTTTATTAATTTTTCACTTTGTTTAATATTATTAACTAAGTAACCCAAATAAGAGTTTAAGAATAAATCTTTTAAGTGCTACCTAAATGCCACGAGTTACCGATGTGTATGCATGACATTTCTGAAGATATTTACGGAGAGGGACGACAAGAACAATTCATTTCATTTCAACCCGCAATGTAAATTACAATTCCAAATTATCACACAAATATCTACATGGTAAATCTATTGAAATATGCCAAGAAAATACGTCATAGTTAAAACAATAATGTTATTTATACTAAAAACGGAGAAATATTTAATTATAACGTATTGTAGCCCGCTAAGCAGTCATTAGCGGTATGTCTCAATTTACAAACAAGATACCTACCTACTAACGACCAGTTAACGTACTCTCAACACATTGTCACGATTTTTCACATCGACACATTCTCACACGTATTAAAACAATCTAAATGAGACCAGTTAAGCAACGCTGGAGCCATTTGCATGTTTCTTATCACACTAAATACGTTGAACGCAAATTAAAGTTTGTTACGATTCTAGCTTAGTTTATAATGTAGGTATACCATGAAATCGTCCATTTTGTCGTTTAGGGTTTTACCGAATGAGAAATCATAAATATGCATAAAAGATTCATTGACACTAATTCGTGGTTTAATTGATTTTTATTAACGAATTAGTTCCATTTTGCTTTTGGTCGTATTTTAGAAACTCCAGGGTAAAGCTAGGCTGTATCAAAAGATCAGGTAATCTCAGGTAATCTCAAAGGTAAAATGACATTATTAAAAGGTGTTTGGAATTCTAATGAAATAAAGGTTAGATATATTATTATATAATGGTGAAAAGGAAACTAGGATTTAGAATTTTTACCTGGATATATGTATGTGGGTAATTGATATGTATTTGAATTTTGCATTTGTAGCCACCTGACGAAGCCTACGTTGTCGATGTCCTAACTAAAAATTTGATCATATTTTTATAGATGTTAAATAAAGATAATTTTATTTTATTTAATATAATTAAAAAAATAATTGATATTTGTCTTATTAATTTTCAGATTCAATGCGGTGGTGGAGCGAACCGGCCCGACCGTTCACACTACGACTTATCACTGATCTCTTTGTATTTAATTAAATTAGTTGACAAGCTCCAAATATAATAGTTAACACATAATTTAACCGTTAATAATTAAATAATATATTTTCTTGTTTAATAATCATTATTGTGTTTCATTATTAGTGTTATTCAATGATGATTAGTACGATTTTGATAATATAATTATGATAAAATAATGTAGATCCACATTGACGCAACCATTGTGTGGTTAAACTACATCATTTTAACCAAGTAAAATGTATTGCGGACGAAAATTGCCTATTTATCCTACTTCGGAACTGTTATTTGATGACCTACATGTATTGCAATTGATTGGTTACTAAATTTAATACAAAACCATCGGCCTTAAATACCTGTGTGGGTTACCAAAGCGGATTCACGCTGTTTAAATATCTATCTACTCGATCGATATTATCGCATTTCGATATAAGGAACTTCCGAAACCTAATAACACATTACAAGTAAGATATATCGATACTGTCGCGGTTAAATGCATCGTAGCATGCAAGGATCCTCAAAACTATAAGAATTTGCTTTACAGCCTTGGCAATAAGGTTGTATTAAGATGTTTGTGAATACCTAGTCCGCATCAACAGTAGCGGATCAGACTATGCATCAAAAATATATCTACCATTTTCTAATAGTTTATAGTAGGTATTTTTCAACGGACTTAGCAAATTTCTTGGCTTAAACACGGTGGTCGATCTTTCTCTGGTCAGATCGGGGAAATCCTGAAGAAAGGCCCTGGCCTGTCAAGAGCACCCTAAACCGGCGAGCTTGTATGAGGAATGTTATGACAATGAAGGAAGCGAAAGATCCTGTCATACCAGGATCGTAGCACGTGCTGGAAATCCGTAGGGCCCGATTCGGATTTTGAAATAGATATCTATTAGATATCTTTTAGACATCACCAAGATACGATAACGATATGTTTAAGATCTAACCTGTCAAATTTGACATTTGCGCGATTCTGGAGATACTCTTGAACGATTTCCACAGGATATGACTTACAGATCCAATTCACATCTAAATAGATATCTTACTATATCTAACGTAAAAGTGACATTGGTTGCCCGAATTGAATCTAAACTATAACGTATCCAGAATGGATCTAGTACGTGTCGTCTCTTGTGAATATCTTGAAGTTGGAATACGACAGGTAGTCTCTGCCTACCCTATGTAGAAAAGAACTCCTTGGTACCGGATATTCGGGTGCGTTGGTTCACCCGTTACTATTGATACTAACTGTACCTACTTACGTTCCGATGCACGATGTAGGTAGGTACCTATCTGATGGCGATACAGCGCCCTCGACACATGTGCAATGTGCAGGTATGCATACCTATGCACTACACAAAACCGATATTACGATAGGGCCGTTAGCAAACCCTGTGAAATTGATCAATAGATTTTTTGCTCTAATAATTCCCACAATTAAAGTCTCCTATATAAGCTAATGAACCAACGCATAATGCGTGCACTATTGTCTTATATTCATTAGACAAAGCATACAGTATCCGCGTACGCCAAGATGTTGTCTCGCGTAAGTTGCTTTGAGAAAGTTTAAGTGTTAAGTGACTAGGAAATAAATAAACATATGTACTTGTAATTATATACTCGTAGTAGGTTTATAGAAGTTCTATAATTGTGCCCCCAGATACTTACGGTTATTAGGAAGTGTTTTAATAAGGGTTTTATAGTTATTTGTTTTAAGGGGATGGTGTTATTGTTTAGCTCCTTGTGCAAAGATTGATACCTGAGCAAGCGAAAGACGAAGCAAAGATTGAACCACGAGCGTAGTGAGTGGTTCTAAAAGTGGAATCTTGAGCGTTGCCAGGGTTCAAAGGTACGAGGGTACAATACAAACTTTACTACCGAATGAAACACAAAATTTGCAAGCAGAATTACCACGCGGCAATGTTACAAATACAAAATACCAATACTTAAAACTGTTTATTTCTTAGAATATGATACAAATATGGTCGATTTACAATAAGTGTGTCATATTGTGCATCTATCAGCGTAGAAATAAATATTATAGGACATTCTTACACAGTTTGACTAAGTACTACAGTAAGCTCAAGAAGGCTTGTGTTGTAAATATTAGAATTATTAAGTAAGGTTTACTCGAGTAATTCCGAATGTCAAAAACTGTCGGATAATTCCAAAAAGAGACTTTTATTATGATGGAATTCAGGGTGATATTCATCTGAAGTTCGGAATTATCCGACATTCGGTATTACCCGAATACGCCTTAAGTACTTGTTATTCTTAAACTAACAATATTTGTGTAATTCACGTGTAAGTGTAACGCATCGTAAATAATGATTTATAATCAAAAGTTTGTTTTTTCTTATTCAACGTCTTTGTCAGTTAACTCATTCGTTGTTAACGATGTGCGACGGCGCGGCAAAATGACAGTATTGTGGTTTGCGATCGTGGTTATAGAATCCTACCTCATTCAATCTGAAACAGTGAAGCCGCGATTCGAAAGTATTTCATAGAAAACCATACAAACCAGTCGTAGATAGCGTCGATATAGTTGCCGGTCAGTACTGCCACTGCAAATAGAATTTTTGCTACAAACAGTGCTTTAAAATTTTCAGGCCAACATTTTAAATGTGCCTACATATTTTATTTTATTATTGAAACTGTGGGACCGATTCGGATTTTGAAATAGCCATCTATTAACTATTAGATATCTTTTAGACATCACCAAGATACGATAACGATATGTTTAAGATCTAAACTGTCAAATTTGACATGTGCGCGATTCTGGAGATACTCTTGAACGATTTCCACAGGATATGATTTAATTAGAGATCCAATTCACATCTAATAGATATATTACTCTATCTACCGTAAAAGTGACATGGCCCAGTTAAATTAAGGGTTTCACCTCGGAATGAGAGATAATAAGCTAGAAACTGGTATACACCTTCGTTATGATATGTTAAAGGTCCTCTTAAAAGTCGACGCATAGATCGTGTGCGCGTCTGAAGTTATTCAAGGTCAAATGTCACAAAAATCGGTTTTTCGCGGATATCAAAATTTCTATGGATCCGATGTTTTTTACATGTAGGTAAGAATTGTAGAGCATATAATTTGCGACAAATTAGGTATCAAACATTTTTTCATGCGATTAGCCGCTTTCAAGATATACGGCATAGAAGGCGCAGCGGCCCGCCAAACGCACTATGACGCAAGGCTAGCTGGTAAACTCTGTGAATAATAAATTTAAAGTTTTATAATCGTTAAAATAACACTTGTTGGTCATAAATAGATTTTGAAACAAAAGATGCCCCTCCTGTGGACATTAGTTAACAGCTTGTGTGCATATTGTAATGATTTTATTACATAGTTTTATATAAAAAGGGTACCCCTTTACACAGGTTTAATCAGAGAATTATGCTTTATAGCCTTTAGGTATTTCTACAGGAAAGAGGTAGATTTTAAGTAATGCGTGTGTCATACACGAAAGTGGTTCCACAAGCTTTTATTTAACTCCCGATGTTCGTATGTACCTAACTATGAAACTTGGCTACAAAATTCAACTCAAATCGATTAAGCTGATCTATTGATGTTGACCTTAGATGACCATAGGAACTCTGTGATAAAATGACTCTATCCCATTGAGTTTATTTGTTACAATCGTCTAGAAGAGTAGTCGATCACCGTGAAACAAAGATCAAAATCCCTACCGTTTGAGGATCAATTATTTTCATTTTCAACGTCATCTTTATCAATGTATCATCTATTGTCAAATCTGGGTCAAATGCACTTTCTTCATCGGGATCGCTTTGCAATGAAGCCGCATTAATACACAAGCCTGTTTGCCATTGCAGTGGCCACAAGCTAATGATCATTTCAACCCCGATTTTCTGCACCAACAGTGTGGACCACAGTCCTTTTTACAATTGCAAAATATGGTATTTTGCAATTGTCCCCCTCATCGTTCCGGTTTTCTGACCAACTCTTTCACTGTTCAAGCGATACGCCTGTGGAATAACCTTCCTCTCAACATCCGGAAAGCCCAGAGTAAACTGACTTTCAAGCGCATGCTGCGTAAGCATTTATCTGCGAAATATAAGTAATGTTTCAGAGTAGGTACATGTATAATGTATGTATATATGTAGATATTTATGTAAGTGTATCATACAAAGTATATGTGTAAGTTTATTATTTCATCGTATGTTAATTAGTGTTTATTTTGTAAATAGTAGTAGTAGTTTTGTGATTGTCGCTTTAACTTTTCTATTATAAAACCTGCACCTAACAACCGTCTCTTTTTGGCCCAGTGGTTGACTGGTAGAGAATGCCTTATGGCATTAAGTATTTTTACTTATAATTTTATGTGCAATAAAGTTTAAATAAATAAATAAAGTTTAAAATATTTAGTAGCTCATCTGGAGCTGGTGCTAATTTTGTTGTTATTGGCTCCATGAATTCGTTTTGAAGCATCCAATCCCATTCTTGGGGTTCTAAGTCATTCCCTAACCATGTTTGTACATGGTAATATGTACGGTTTATACGCTGATGGGCTGCTACAGTTATCGGTGGAAGATTTAACAGCTCTACAGGTTTATTAAGCTTTGAATATAAATGTTTGGTCGAAAAAAATATTTATTATATTTCATTCGAAAAATTTGGATCCGGAGCGTATGGGAATAATGTTGGATTTTCTCTGGAACTAAAAGGCAAACCAATATCTTTGCAGGTACTTACTACTTACAATAACAATCTGTCCTAATTTTATATTTTCTACAGGACAGACAACTTTTAAAATCTGGATATGATCAATAAAGGATAATTAAATAACTTTGTAGAAGGTATTATTCACCGATATTCACGATTGACCTCATCATAGTGAGTTTGACCTGCCGCTGCGCCTTCTATGCCGTATATCTTGAAAACGGCTAATGGCATGAAAAAATGTTTGATACCTAATCTGTCGCAAATTATATGCTCTACAATTCTTACCTACATGTAAAATACATCGGAGCCATAGAAATTTTGATATCCGCGAAAAACCGATTTTTGTGACATTTGACCTTGAATAACTTCTGACGCGCACACGATATATGCGTCGACTTTTAAGAGGACCTTTAACACGTCATAACGAAGGTGTATACGAGTTTCCAGCTTATTATCTCTCATTCCGAGGTTGACCCCCTTTTTAGGCTTAAGATGACTGGCCTAACATTGGTTGCCCGAATTGCGCTGCAAATGAGAACTAGTTGATATCTAAACTATAACGTATCTAGAATTGATCTAGTACGTGTCGTCTCTTGTCTAGAAAAGCATCTTGAAATTCTAATACGGCAGTAAATGTGTTTTAAATAATTAAGAGCAAGTACCTACATGATGACTAATTAATGATATGACTCAAAAAAATTGTTCCAGGTACTAACCGCTTGCGTTCTGGTGTCGGCTTGCCACGCCATTTTCCCGTTCCACCACCATCACCACCACCACCCGGCGATCTCCCACCAGGAGCTGCAGAAGCACGACGGGCCCCACCACCCCGTGCACATCCCCATACACCACCACATCCCCATCCACCATCACGTGCCCCTACTGCACCACCATGTGCCCCATGTGCCCCATGTGCCCATTCACCACATTCCGCATCATGACCATTATGTAAGTAACATGAAACTAGAATCGGAAGACGCTAATAGTTTTGGTGCTATGTAAAGTAAAGCATGACTCGTGTTAGACCGGGCCGTGTCCGGGCCGGAGCTTACTTTCTATGACATGACAGGATCACGTGATGCTTTCCATAGAAAACGATGCGATGGAAGCTCCGGGCCGGGCACGGCCCGGTCTAACGTGAATCATCCTTAAGGAGCTCATATGGGATGCGATACTTATGTACGTATTGTCACTGCCAAGAAGGTGCAAACATACCGATATTGGAGTCTAAAGGTGTAAAGGTTAGGCTGAATTAGATTTATATAAGAGATTAAGGATTATTTCCAAATTAGTTTTCAAGAAGTATTAAGTCCATCGAAAACGATCAACACGTTAATTATGGAAGTGTCACTTTTACAAAATGTGTATTTTTGTAACATGGTATTCTACAAAACTTCCATGAAAACGGTGGAAGTAGACCAGTTCACTAATTATGTTGTAAAACAATATTTAACAAATATTTTATCAGTCACGATATCTCGTGTTCACTGCAGTTAATCAAATTACAGCCTTTCAATAAATCATTTTACTAACAATCAATTAGTTCTAATCCAAAATCTGATAAAGATTTATTGGCTCCTTAATATTCAAAAAGTGTCATAATGTTTCCTTTCAACAAACAACTACCCTAACATAGTTAGCTTAGGTTAGGTATATATTAAATTATTATTGCGGTATTATTAATCTTTCGACTTCCCGCCAATTTCAACAAGTTTGCTAACCGATCCAGTCAGTGGTAAGACTAATCGTACTAGTCTAGCAATTATTTATTTAACGCTATTGAAACAGTAAGTAAACGAGTGTCACAACACACCTGTAATAGGAAAGTCTGTAGGTACGAGTCTAAACAATTAATTACCTTCCTCAAACAGGAAATAAAATAGTGACAGTTGTATCAAAATAAATAATAAATAGATAAGTTAAGACTTTTTGTGACCAGTTTGGTAGTAAAGAATTGTAGCATTTATCTCATGGATTTCCACACTTTCATTTAAGCCTAAGATTTTAAGCAGTAGGCATTATGCAGTTTATGAAATTGGCACGTAATGTAACGGAATATACACAATCGGTGCCTTTAAGACAAGGAATAACTTACTCACGTTCCCTAAATATCGCTATACGCCAAACAAATTAAGGATAAACTTCAATAGCCCGAGTTTTTGCGTTGTCCCACAAATACACGCGTGGGAATAATTCGCATTTAACTAAGTACTTACTTTATATTTTTTTCTAAAAAATCTAAAGATGAAAAACTCTTTACCTTCAGGCGTTCCCCGAGTACAAATTCGAATACGCCGTGCACGACCACCACACGGGCGACGTGAAGTCGCAGCACGAGCACCGCCACGGCGACCTGGTGAAGGGCGGCTACGAGCTGGTGGAGCCCGACGGCCGCCTCAGGAAGGTCGAGTACAAGGCCGACGACCACACCGGGTACGTACCAGTTTGAAAGAAAAGCAGTTCCAATTCCTACCTGTATTGAAACACTGTTCAGAGGTTCCCCGAGTATAAGTTCGAATACGCCGTGCACGACCACCACACGGGCGACGTGAAGTCACAGCACGAGCACCGCCACGGCGACCTGGTGAAGGGCGGCTACGAGCTGGTGGAGCCCGACGGCCGCCTCAGGAAGGTCGAGTACAAGGCTGACGACCACACTGGGTACGTACCAGTTTGAAAGAAGCAGTTCCAACTCATACCTGTATTGAAACACTGTTCAGGCGTTCCCCGAGTAGGGTAAGACCACCAGTGAATGAACACTTAAGCAATTATCCAAGTTTGAAAAATCATTGCTCAGCATTCATTAATAATTGGAATAATTAACTGCAATTTAATCACTCCTCATTTAATAAATAAGAAAGTAATATCTGCGATTTTTAATTACTTTCATAGTTTTTGAGTTATACCAGAATTAAGCAAAAACTACCCAAAAACCTAATGAATGAACATAAAAACTAGTGAATGAACATCGAAAAACCCAGTGAATGAACATTATTTAACTCTTTTTAATTAGCATAATAATATCATTTTTATCACAAACACCGTTTCCGGCTCTATTTTAATAGGTATAGCGATAGCGTTTATATCTTTTTATTCCTCCATATTGACTTCGAATCGATTAGAATGTAATAAGATGATGGTTATTCACCAATAACATAGAAACCCGTTACATATTAATAGGAAAAAATAAAATCAACCATTAAAACAAGAACCAACGTGCATATTTTGATGAAAAGGGGTCATGCTCACCAAATAATGCTTAAAATAATAAACTTGTCTCTGCATTGTTCGTGGTTACACTGTTCATACATAGAATTAGTAGAAATCCAATGAATGAACAAGCCAAATTTTGTATTGTTCATACATGGGCATGACAAATCTAGTAAATGGACTATAGAAATTTGGTTTGTTCCAATACTGGCTAAATGAATCAGAATCGTTTTCTATGCAAAATCACAAAAAACAAGCTCAATACGATTGCGTTTACTGTTCATTTACTGGTTTCAGAACATTTGATGAGCCAGTAATGGAACTATAAAAAATAAAGACTTAATGGCATAATACGCCGACAAATTGTACATAAATAGAAGGTACAACTCTTAATCTAACCAAATAACTAAACTTTGTACTGGTAAAAATTAAATAAGCACTTCATATGTTGCTCCAAACGTACACTGTTCTTATCTGGGATCTAATATTTTCATACAAAACTTCAAATCCAGAAACACGTAAACTTCAAACGCCAGTCACATCCTAACTTGTCGAAAATAAATTTATTACGGGTTGTCATTGCATAGGAAATAGAGTTGTTAATAAGAAAAAAAATAAGACAAGTGGAAGAAATTGCTATATTTCTTATTTTAGACGAAAAACGTGATTTTGTTCATTCACTGGGGGGTGTTCATTCACTGGAGGGTTTACCCTACACGTTCGAGTACGCCGTGCACGACCACCAAACGGGCGACGTGAAGTCGCAGCACGAGCACCGCCACGGCGACCTGGTGAAGGGCGGCTACGAGCTGGTGGAGCCCGACGGCCGCCTCAGGAAGGTCGAGTACAAGGCTGACGACCACACCGGGTACGTACCAGTTTGAAAGAAGAGTTCCAACTCCTACCTGTATTGAAACACTGTTCAGACGTTCCCCGAGTATAAGTTCGAATACGCCGTGCACGACCACCACACGGGCGACGTGAAGTCGCAGCACGAGCACCGCCACGGCGACCTGGTGAAGGGCGGCTACGAGCTGGTGGAGCCCGACGGCCGCCTCAGGAAGGTCGAGTACAAGGCCGACGACCACGCCGGGTACGTACCAGTTTGAAAGGAAAGCAGTTCCAACTCCTGCCTGTATTGAGTGATCTTTACCTCGGCAAATGCTGACTTCTCGCACTTAGTATTTGGCGACCATGTCAGGTGGATACCTGCAGGAAAGTAATTTAAGGTCAAAACATATTACATTGGACGTTTCCTGCAGCAGTAACGCTGGTACAGCCTGGATCCGAATGTAACCACATGCTTTTACTTCAAGCATTGGAGTATAGTTCCTAGAGTATTGCTATTGACATACGTATTATAGAAATTTTTGGATTCAATTATACCTAATGTATTAATTCATTTTGTTTCAATGAATAATGCCTATTCTGTTTTGATTATGCATTTACAATATTCATTCTGATAATACCTTCGTCCAGTTCCAACCATTTTCTTTTCGTCATAATTATTATTTATTGCCTAATTATTATCAGTCAGTCAGTCATTACTTATTAGCCTTTGCCTATTTTAACAAACCAATTAATGTTATAATATTACTATGTAGTATGAATGTTATATGACAAGAAATTGCGTTTTAATCCTTGAATACAGTAATTGACAAACTTGATGACGACTTCTAATATTATTTTTTACAGTTTCAACGCCATCGTCCATCACTCATCGCCTCACCATCATGTTCATTTCGGCCATCACCATATCTAAACGATAGAGCCAAAACAGGACACTCACAAGGACCGACCAATGCACTTATAAGACTGACTCATGTCCATACACAGTAATGATAGCTTTAAGAGAAATAAAAGTTATATTTAGCGCTAAAACTGTGTTTCAATTCAATCTTCTACAAATTTTTGAAATTTTATGTAGGTAGGTCTTCTTCAGTTGGTCCCTCAATACCTACTGAGGATCATAACATCATGGTCTTCTGCCCTTATATTTTATATGGGTAGATATTGTACTTATAATTATGTTTCAAAAAACTCATTGATACGAGTCGGGGTTCGAACTCAGGACCTCCAGTTGTTGGTAGGTAGTTGTGTTTAATACATGTAACAGCGGCCATAAAGTTTACTAGATGCCAACGCTCGAGAGACACATGTGTGGGGTGGCTCTATGTAATGGCTCCTCTACACGATGGGCCAACGCCAGCCACTTCAAAGGACGCATTTATGCGTTAGAGGAAGCAAGTGATATTGCTATCTCATTCTACCGCACGGCTGCGTCCCTTGGAGTGGCCGGCGTTGGCCCATCGTGTAGAGGAGCCATAAGAGGAAGCGTAAAGCCCAGAAATTATAACGGGACAATTATGGCTATCGCGCATGTTTTTTTTTCCTTTTACCTATCTCAATTTTATTACTCTGAAAATAAACAAATGAAAAGTAATTGAAAATTAGAGAGACATGTTTTGAACCTAACATACCTCTTTTAGGGTTTTCTTGTAACAATTGACACTTTGTGTACTTCCAGTTGTTTAGATTTTAGAGGGCAACCTGAGAGTTTTAGGAATTTTACTACAAAAACCTTCCTAATTTTCAAGTAAATGTGACACCTGCACGGATGTAAGAAACACAGACTAAATGCGACGAAAAATTAAATTGTTTAGTAAGTTTATAATTAATAATTATGTTTCTTTTCATGTCTACTAGGTCGATCAATAACCGTATCGATTAGTTATACTAAAACCAAGTCAAATAAACTTTGAATGAAATATTAACATACAAGCAAGCATCAGAAATTATTTGATATTATAGGCTACCATGCATATAGTAGCAATGTGACCTTCTGTTGCTTGAACAAGTCTAATTGGGCCCTTGTTCGATTAATCCAACAACAATACTGCCATATGGAAAGAGCAATGTCTTGACTAAGTAACTGATAGTAAAGTATAATCATGCAGGCGCGTGCTGCGAGTAGGTACAGTCAGCCAAGAAAGTGGTTTACCACTTTTCGACTCTATGAATCAGATGATAGAGTCGAAAAGTGGTAAACCACTTTCTTGGCTGACTGTACTACTCGTGTTTTCTCACTAATTCTCAATTTTCATGTTTGACGATAGGTACCTAAGTATGTCTTCTTTATATATATATAACCCTAGCTCAATCTATCCTTACTTATTGTATACCAGTTTGGGGAGGCGCCCATAACATATAATAATGTTAACTTGAATTGGAGGTCTTATCAGTTGTTTTACAAAGACTTCTAATCATGAGGCCAATTCGAACTCACATTTTGATGTGAAAATTATTAGGTATTTCATTTTGTTATCATTCATGCGTCTCGCCCTCACCAATACCTACATGTGCCAACAAGTATAAGCTAAATGATCGTCTTTGGTAACAAAATATCATTTTCATATCAAAATGTACGTTCGAATGAGGCTATATATTAGTTACAAGCTTATGTACATACCATTAGTAAATAATTGTTCCAATCACAGGATGAGCCGTGACACGATGCGGCCACGCCCAAGCACTTCTGCTACCAACTCAAATTACGGATTTCCGAACAATATTGTATACTTCCTGCACAATACCCTTAAACTGATAACTGCAGAGCTAAAAAACAGTTACATAAAGACGCAGCTTCCCTTCAAAGGCGTGTAACACACGAATTATCAATCATAAGAGCACTCAAAAAATGAGCGAACGAAGGAAACCGTCAATTTAACATCAACAGCAAAATAGTGTATAAATAGGTAGAGAATCATCATAATCGTTATCAATTTCGTTTTACTCTTTGAGTAAAACACAATTATGTTTTGGAAGGTAACATCTTAAAATAATTCATAATTATGAAAGTATCATTAACAATTTCAAAACGGTTTGAAAGTATACATTTTAGAAAGTGATAAGCATTGGTGATAACTTGGAACCTCGGATTTTTTGGTGCAAAAGTGTGATTTTCATATATGAGTGGAGACAATTCATTATTTTACTTTTTTATATAAAATTACATTAATTTTGACACGCATCGATAAAAATAATTATTAAGGTTCTTTTAAAATAGATGTATCAGTTGCTTTTGGTTTATTGATCATATCAAATAATGTATTCTGATAAGTTGTCAGTAGTCTTCTTGAGGATGTAAGAGTAATTTTATTGTAGCTTCAAGAAAACACATACCTAACGATGAAAACCCATAATTTTAAAATTAGAACTCAAATGATATAAACACATTATTTTAAAATTAGAACTCAATTGATATATATAAATATAAAGTCACACTTTCGCACAAAAAGCCTGAAGTGTGACAGATAATGTGGGTATCTTTGTGCAGGCGCATGGTGTGATTGTGCTGGGCCTTGCGCTTTATGCCCAGGGCCACGGCACCTCGGAGATAAACATCAAGCAGGAGTTTGTACATCACGGACATCACGGCGAGCTCGGTCATATCGGAGCTCAGTCACCGGAGCATCATGAGGAATACGTACGTAAGAGTCACGTGCGATGCTTACCCCCTTGTTCATAAAACTTTACAAGCATCTTTTAGATAATTTGTGTTTTATCATTGTCTGACGAAAACGTACGTCAAAATGACAGACTAGGAGAAGCAACAATTAACTATTTGTGGCTTGTAGTGCGTTTATGAATAATGCCATTAAACTTTGATTATCTAGGTGAGTGGTGGCGTGCTAAAAGCAAACTGGGGCTAATTCGGTTTCCCTTTTATTCATGCCTTGTAAGAAAAGTGCTCAATATAATCTACTCGACAAACTGAAAACGGTGAAAAATAGAAATACTACTCCTAAAAATACGTGTGAAATGTGTGTTTGTTTCACATCGACAGGTGACAAGCAAAAGTCACTAATTACTAAAAAAAATTTAAACAAAACTAGACCTTCTTTTAGTACTAATATGGTTCACTATGGCTATGAACATGTGGTGATACTTAGTGACTTTTGCTTGTCACCCGATGCCATGTGTGTTGCTGAACTTTAACTGAAAGATCCGTAATAGATCCTCTAGGTGTGTGTGAAATCCCCAACTCACACCGTAACTATAAGTTGCTCTTGTAAGAGGAAGCCTGTGTCCAGCAGTAACAATTCTTTTCAGGAAAATCTTCATGTGACATGATTTTCATCATTCAATAAAATTAAAATAGACAGGTGCTCATTGAAAATGACTTTTTTACCTTTCAGGCTTGGGCGTATCCGTCATATGAATTCTCTTACAAGGTGAATGACCCCCACACCCATGACCACAAAGGTCATCATGAGCATAGACATGGGGATGAAGTGAGGGGCGAGTACTGGCTCCTGCAGCCAGATGGTAAGACACGTACTGTCAAGTACCACTCCGACAAGCATAAAGGGTTCGTAAGTTTTAATCACTATTTTGTATTTATCAGTGTCCAGACGAGGATTCGGACGAGCGCAGAAGTTTAGTCACGTACTTACCTGATTAAAATGTCCGTACAACTATTAATTGTTTTAATATAATGCTATAATGATAAAGTAGTCCAGAATCTTTTACTTGTTAAAACAGATCTTTTTACTTTATATCCTACATGTTCACACATCAATTGTTTTGTATTCAACAGATTTCACGCTGACGTCCACTACTCAGAACATCACGAACATCGAGAGGAGCCTCGTATTGAGATTCACGCAGAAGAACCGCATGTAGAGGAGCCTCGTATAGAAATTATTAAACCAGTATTCGAAATCGTGGACGAAGAGCCCGAAAGGAAAATAGAGGAAGCTGAACAAGCTGTAGTGGAAAAAGTGCCAGAAGCTGTTGTGGAAGAGCATGAAGAAGAACGTCCTGAGCCTACGCACCATAAACCACAAACGCCAATACATATAGAGTACTACGTTGATAAAAAACTGCGAAAACATCACGAAGAATATGAGAAAGATAATGAGGCAGTGCCTGTTGAACCGGAGGAACACCACAAAGAAAAGCATCGCATAGAAGAAACCGCCGGTGATTCTGGCCAAGAAGCTCCCACCCAAGAGGAGGAGGAGCCCCGTAAACCAGTTCACATCGAAAACTACTCAAATATTCATTATCCTATTCATAATGAACATCATGGCCACGAAATACCAATCAAGAACGAAGAACGTGAGGAAGAACACAATCGTCGTTCAGATCATCGAGGTCGCGAAGAACAACGTGGTCGAGAAGAACAAAGCGACCGAGAAGTACATGGTCGAGAAGACCAACGCAGTCGAGAAAAACAATACGGTCTTAAAAAATATTTTGGGGACAAAATAAAACACCGAGGTCATAAGGAAGTTAAAAGCTGGGACGACCAATACAGTCATGAAGACCTTGAACGTAAGGACCTTCTGCCCATGTTGATGCGTCCATTTAGGGTACCTCATCACGATTTTAAAGATAATCATAAATATTCAGAAAAAAACATACCTATACGAATTGAGGAGAGGTCCGACAAAAGATATGATGAGCCTCACGGTCAGCTTCAACGTATGCACAAACCTATCATCGTCCCTGAGTATGCGCATCATCCTCGGTACCACCGTGACGACAGTAAGAAACTTAAACGCAATAGGATCGCAAAGAATGCGACTTAGGTAATTTCCGTAAGATGTGCTGCCTTGAATGATAGTTTGATAAATAAGAGAAATATAACGAATTAGATATTCAACGTTCAAATGAAGCATACTTATCGCACAATAGGGAATAATTATTGTAAAGCGACGATAACGGTCAATGCAAATAAAGAAATGCTTCCTACAAATGGTTTTTACAATAATAAACGCCTAGTATACATAATCTTACCCTAATGGTAACATTCCATTTCTAACCGCAGCTGCACTACCGGTACTGAACGCGTCGCTGTCATTGTCAATTTCCATAGTAAAATGAACAGTAATGCAGTTGTCGTTGGAAATTGACTGTCACCTATATCGCCACTTGCACTATCCCACTAGAAGCACATTGTAGGATGCAGCCAAGTTAGTAGAAAAACCGGTTTTCATGATTATTTTTTTATACTTTCAATGTTATTTAAGTAAATTAAATTAATACAGAAGGATTATAAAAAAATATACAATATGATTGATCTAAAGTTATAGGTTTCCTCTAATTTTCGTTTTCTTATCGACATTGCACACAACTGTATTATATTTTAACTTACTTAACATAATACAAATCAGCTTCGTGCAGCCTTCCAACAGTCTACCATATACCATATTTAAAAACTTCTTACCAATCGCCCTGTTAAGGACCATTCTCAGAAAATATGTCTGCCGCGATCCTGTGGCAATTGTATTTTCTGTAACAATAAATGTAATTTATTGCTCAATTAAACTGTAGGCTGTACTTCTCAAACTGACCAACATTAGTTCAGCAACTTTTGAAAATAACTCATGTTTTGATTTTTATTATACTTTAAAGTTTATTCTAAGATGCAATGTATTGCAAATTTTGTCATGTTTACAGCGTGACAAGCAACGTCAAACACACTGATGTCAGCGTACATTGAAAGCAATATTTATTTTGTTTGAAGTCTAAAGGATTCATAATTTTTAAAAGTTTCTGAACAAATGTTGGTCAGTTTGAGGAATACAGCTTTTAGTTTAATTTATTGCTCCTGTTACAGGAAGCACCCTGTAGACGGTCAAGCAAATCTTGTCAGTAGAAAAAAGCGTCAAATTTAAAAAATGTAGGCGCGAAGGGTTATCGTCCCATAGGAAATTTGAATATCGCGCGAATATCGGGAAGCAAGAACAAATACCGAGTTATTAAACAGTAGCTCTACTATGAGTTCCGTGAATGACAGTGAGAAGTGAAGATAGTGAGAAAGTTAATAGGTCAAGAAATGAATGCTCAAAAAACGTTGTAGAGGGAAATGCTAGGAACACAATTTTTGATTCCGTAACTTTGTTTGGACTAGTTAGGAGGTGAACATATCAAAAGTCCCCGGCTGTAGCCCCGCTGCTGGGGGGTAGAGGGGGGTAAGAAGGTCGAATTTTTCGGTTTTTCATTGATATCTTGGAAACTTTGCGTCTTAGCGACATGACTACTAAGACAAACCGAAAGCTGATAAAATTAGTTACAAGTTTTATCCTGTCAAGTTTTTTGATATCATGAATAGTTTTTGAGATACCCGCTCTTGAAAGTTTATTTAGGGATTTTAATTTTATCTTGATATCTACGTCAGTGAAGCTGTTAGGCCATGTTTGGTATCATTTTCGTATAAATCGGGGGTGCTGAATTCATTTATGGTATCACATTGACACCATTCCGAAGTAAAACAAAAATTTAAAAATAATTATTTTTTTAAATCCCTCTTCACGCTTAAACCGCTGAACCAATTTCGTTGAAATTTGGTATAGAAATAGTTTAAATCTCGATACACGACATAGGATAGTTTTTAAAACCAAAAGCATCTTTTGAGGGTGTGAAAAGTGGGGTGGAAGTTTGTATGGGGAGTCAATAACCGCTGAACCGGTTTAGATGAAATTTAGGACGGAATACATCTGTGATTTAGATGAAAGTAATACCAAACATGACTTCAAACCTTACCTTGAGCAGTATTAACCTCAGGAATTCAGTTTCGTCGACGAAGTTGAATTCCCCCCATACTCCATTTCACAACTTTAAAGGATGATTATTGAGATAAAAAGTATCTTATGTCCTGTCTTGGGATTCGAAATATCTGTATACCAAATTTCAATTAAATCGGTTGAGCGGTTTAAGCGTGAAGAGGAATTAAAAAAAAAGGTATTTGTTTAAAGTTTATATGTTTTTTCTTAGGAATGGTGTCAATGTGATACCAAAACTGAATTCAGCACCCCCGATTTATACGAAAATGATACCAAACACGGTCTAGCAGCGTCACTAATGTAGATATCAAGATAAAATTGAAAGCCCTAAATAAACTTTCAAGAGCGGATATCTCAAAAACTATTCAAGATATCGAAAAACTTGACTGAATAAAACTTGTAACAAATTTTATCAGCTTTTGGTTTGTCTTAGTGGTCATGTCGCTAAGACGCAAAATTTCCAAGATATAAGTGAAAAACCGAAAAATGAGACCTTCTTTCCCCCCTCTACCCTCCAGCACCGCGGCTACGGCCGGGGACTTTTGATATGTTCACCTCCTAACTAGTCCAAACAAAGTTACGTAGTCAAAAATTGTGTTCCTAGCATTTCCCTCTATAACTTCTTATTGCTTGGCCTATAAGGAAAATGTATGGAGTAATTGTACAGTGCCTCTACCGGTCACGTAAAGAACTAAAAATTTCAATTTGTACCATGAGTTACAAACGTTTTTACGCGAGTTTTCCATACTTGCCTAACTTCACACCTAAAACGCTCTCTTTCTAATTATATAATGAAAACTGAGCCAGAATTATTCTGCGTAAATACTTTACGCGAGTAAACGTGACAGATGTTATGGAAAAATACGTGCGTTTCCAACGTGACATTTCTGTCAACTTGTAAACACAACAAAAACGCAGATTTTTCACGAATATTAATGCAATTTTCAACGTAATATGTATAAATTTATAACAGTATGTGAACTTCAAGCAAAACTTTAAGGGATAAATCAATTAATAGTTCGATAAAAGGCTGATTTAGTACAAAGGTAATGAGTTATACTTGACATCATATTTTCTTATTTCTACTGCTACATTTGCGAAAATCACATTGCTTACGAGCAGTTTTTGGTTTTAGGCAATAAGCTGATTGAAAACAACATTTCCCTGAAAACCCGGATTGCATCATGTATGCATGCGTATGCATGTAGAAGTTACATATGTATTAAGAATTAAGGCTCAATACAAGGAGCGGTACATAGACATAATATGTTGCTGTTTTTGTTGCTGGGTGCCATTGAGGTATATAATACCTCAGTGCTGGGTGCACATAACACATAGTAAGAACATACCGCAAGACCTATTATAATTTATAATATTTACACAAGAATTGCTACGTATTTTACCTTTTAACCGCCAGGAATTTTTGAGCGAGCGTGCTCGTGTCGCCACCGGCAGTAATTGTACCACGCAAAGTAAGGTTGGCATAGTTACGGGAGTTATAAATGGGCTGTAAAAACCAAATCAGATCTTTGTCTTATTTATCAGACTGTGGCGAAATGAGCTGGATATGTAATGTCTTATATATCAGACTCTGGCGGTTAAAGGGTTAAGCATTATTATCTTAAATAAAATAAAACATACAAATGTTCTGTGAGTTTATTTATTTTTCTTTAAGTACTAAGTAAGTATTATTTTATTTTCCGTTGTTCAAATTATTGTGTTTGGTACCTAGGTAATCGTTTTTCATGTAAACTTGGTAGGTAACAGGAAATATAAAACTTTCTTCAAAAACTTTTGCTGGTGGTTCAGAATCTGAAAATTTAAATAAGATTTAAACACATTTATTGCCAAAAACCCGCTGCGTGGGTTCATTTTGTATTGGAAATGGGGCGCTTGGCACTGAAATATACTCGAGATTCGAGATCATATAGGTACTATAAAATTAAGATCGCTATTAAGGTCTATACGTAGGGTCTGTGCGGAAAGAGAAGAGTCGTAGGTATAATGTATGGGCTCCCCTAAATTTCACGACTCTTCTCTTTCCGCACACTCTATTAGATAATGTTACTTAGCAGTAGGAGACGGCCGCTGTCATGATGCGGACTGAAGCGGACCATTATATTATAATACATACCTATTTTAAGATTTCTTCTCATGTGTGTACTATTTTCGTCATAGGTAGGTAATAAATATGTAGCCAAAAGTAGCCTGTATAATCGCGCCGTATACTTTGCTTCCTATTTTTTAACACGCAAAGTCATAATTTTAACTCGATTATTAATGATGTTTACGTAATTATCATATTTTGCAATTTTTGTCTTGAATACAATATATTTTAATTTATACATTGTTTACTAACATGTTGATGTGTTTATTATTTTCGTAACTATGGCAACGTCAAATCTTTAAAAAATTGTAGAATGAAGGTTGAGTCAGTAACATAGTGACAAAATTGGTCTTAGAGCATTTAATAACTGGAGTGGCCATTGAGTGCTTACTGTTAGGATTTAGGATTAGGGTTCCAAGCAGGAAAGAAAAGCTTGTTTTAACACCATATAGGTAATGTTTATTACTCTCAAGCAAGACTACATAGTAATGGCGTCTCATATGAGAAGAAAAAACACCTACATTTGTTTTATATTGACAACCGAATAAATCAAATATCATAGTCGTAGTAGTCTCGAAGGTATGTATATTCTTTATTTTTTTGTTGACATTATTACTTACCCCTCTGCCGAAAACTTGCACAATTGTGCAAACTTTTGTATAGACTGACATGGCTATTTGTACGTTACGTACAAATCATGTAGAAATAGCAATACATTTGACGTCCCCTCCCCCGCAAAAATCGGCAGACTGTTTTGTAAAGAAAATGACAGCGATGACATCTCCCTTCTAAATGCTCTTAGTGGATGGTAGAGGTAAGGAATACAATCTCCATGTAATTAATAATGAAAAAGTGTCCGTCAAAAACCTTAAGAGGGAAGTATACTACGTAATCGTCCATACAAAAAGAGAAAACGTTTTTCCACTTGTAAATACGAGTATCTTCCATTCTCCATGATTTTTAGTACGGTATTGATACAATGAAAAACTAGGTTTATGGGTTTTCTTTTTTTCGCTACTCTGGAGAGATTTAGATAAATTATAATAGCTGACAGCGTGCCCAGTTTTTGCAAATATTCTCCCATAAAGGAGTTTTCTCATAAAGTCATAAAGGATTCTCCTTACCTCTACCCTCCATATTCACGGCTACCATCAGTATATGTAACATTACTTTCTGTGCATCTCACTTGCACTAATATGCGAGATCGAGATGCATAGATAGTAAATTACGTAGACGTGAGAAAATGTGTCAATTTTGTTATTTAGTTCTTTAGGTGAATCCTAGAGGCGCTGTATAAAACTCCGATATAACTCTTGCTCTGTTTTTTAGTATACTTAGAAAGGGACAGCATCGTTTGGAGTGGAGTGAAGTTAGGTACATAAGACCGTAAAGAAACGTAAAATGTGACTCACGGCACGTTTATTCACTTAAAGTAAGTGAAAAATACTCTGCCAACTGATGGTAGAGGCACAGACGTATATTTGTCTGGCTCACACAAATCACCTTGTAAGATAATACAAAAATTAGTTAAATATCTTATGTATTCTACGATAGACAAGCGTTAGCTAGTTTCCGAAATAAAAAGTGACATCTACCGGGAAATTGAGTAAACGTATCTAATTAGACGTTTTATACACGCGCCCATAGATTTATAAGGCATAGATCCCTAGTCCGTACACCCCCAGTGAAGCCATTTCAAGTGCGACGTCTCGTCACACTCGTATCGTCGTATTCGAACGGCCGTCGCAGTACTCAAAGTCAAATCGGTGTGTGTACGCCTCCCGTTTAAAAATCAAAAACTACAGGAAAGATGGTTGTTTGTACAGTGAATGGGTGTCACAACACATCATATAATAAAAACAAACCGCCCGATATTACATTTCACGCGTAAGTACCGAGTTTAAGGTGATATTTTTACATAATCGTAAATACAAAAATCCAAATTTTCGTCAGCTGCCATTTCTTCTAAATGTTGCCAGTGTAGTGAATATTTTTTCCTCCAAATGGGACATGACGTCTACATTCTGAAATAAATACGCTCAATTGAATTTCATTGTATAATTGTGGAAAATTATAATTAAGTTAATTATTTAGGTACTTAGTTTTTTTCTTATTTTTATGATGTGTAATGTTCGTTTCAGTTTTCTGACTGATCTGCTGTCTGCGAGATGGAAGGAAAAAAATTAGACTAAATCGGAATGACGCAATATGGAAACATTGGAAACCGACTAAACACAGTCCAATATGCTCTGTCATATTTAAATGTATTCTTATTATTTTATGCACTTTTATTTTGTTGAATAAAAATAAAATAGTAAAAACTTATCAGCTACTTATTTAAACCTTATTTCACAAAGTACAGAAATGCAATAAATCCCAAAATAAACAAAAAGCTTTTGCTACAAAATCGAATCTACACACTTCCTAATTATTAATAACCAAGTGTGGATGTTGTTAAAAATCCCCTACTTTGAGAGATGTAAATGAATACTGGCAACATATTTTGTATATATGTGTGTGTTTGCTGAGCGTAAAACACGAGCGACGCACGCACACATCCATCGTGTTTCGGCTTCACTTTTGGCAGGTTCACCGTATGGGGACTATCTGTCTATGCGTTATTAGTTTAAGCACGCGCCTTTTTCTGCTGACAAGATTTGCTTGACCAAGTATAAATGAAACTGCAGACATATGTGGCTCCGGTGTGCGAGTGGAATATCGCTAGAGTCAGACCAAGAAAAGTCTGCAGCAGATTTGATAGCCACGCAGTGTAAGTGTTATTTATACGTCATAATTTAATTAAAGTTTGACCTTGAAAATAACGTGTGTACACGCGTTATCAAATCCGCTGCAGGCTATTCTTGGTCTGACTCTACCTATAAACCATGTGCAATGCACACATCCTATAATAACAATTACAATTAGGCCCAAGACGTTAAATACTTGTGACGGAGGAGTTCCATTCTGGTCTTCTTGGTCTGAGTCCATATACGAGTGCATAGCGCTGTCAAGCTTACACAACGGACCGGGGTATGGATCTATGGATCCGCATGAGTGTGATAACCGCGTGATCTTAGAAGAATAAAAGAAAATAAGTAGTAGGTCCCAGTGGTTATCTATTAGCAATAAGGTTTTCTCAATAAATTATTATATTGTTATTCTTATCTTGCTAATGCCCAGTGATTGACACCCTGCTGTCACCGAAAGTGCCCACCTAAGATCCTGCCTAAATTTTACCTCTGTTGCTAATGAAGATATAAAAGATTAAGATGACATGTACCTACTAGAACACTTGGACATATACCTTAGTTAATAAAAAAACCTTTTTGCTACGGAACCCTAAAAATATATCTGTAGTTAAGTACTTAAACTAAAAACTGCTAAGTTGGATTTGAAAGAAAGGGGGATGAAAATCTTAGACTCGGTAACTATTCACTTGTTCACCGCTACGCTACGATCGTAGCGCTATGGCGTAGTCACTAGTCAGTAATATGGGTTTTCCAGCATGTAGCAAAAAGAGCTTCGTATTAAGAAGCACATCGTGATTAGCCTTAATTGGGTTGAACCAATCTTTGGACATTTCGTGTTTGATAGTTTTCTCGTATACCTAGGTATAAGTAGGTTTTTAATCCCGACACAATGCCAAAATTCAGAAGTCTTAATTGAATAAAATTACATTATGTATTAGGATTCGCATTCTAGAGACATAAGTTGTTTTCAGATTTATTGGAAGATAAAAGAATTCCAGCACGCTAGAGCCACATAATGAAGAGGGCTGCTAAATTAAACTAGTCTCTGCGAGCAACATGCGGTCTTTTTATCAAAGGACTGAAACTCAATAGGATACGGCAACGATAATAAGATCAGGGTGCCTATCAAGATGCCAATCGTTTGTAATCCAGTAAATTTGTCGAATTTTGTAACCTGGCTATTTTGCGTCAAATCCGGTAGTTCTGATTTTTTGCAGGCTTGTTTATGATGTTGGCCCAATGAATAATCCAAGTTTGTGACCTCGAGCGCGTAATAAATATTTTGTAGAACGTGGCGGTGATGAATTCCATATAAATTACCTACCTAACCCTTATATTATAGCTAAGAACTGATGTAAAATTATAAAATTTTAAAAGGCTTTATCTCGGAAAATATTAGATGTACAGAGACAATTCTAGTGTCTTATTGTAGCAAATTTAGTCTACTTTAAAAACGCCCTAGGAAGTTACTACCAAAAACTAGTACTTAGGGTAATAATCGCCGAAATCTAAAAAAAATTGCGGTTTATTCGATTTTTGACAAAGTTGCGTTCGGCGCTCGAGGTCACAAACTTGGATTATTCATTGGGCCAACATCATAAACAAGCCTGCAAAAAATCAGAACTACCGGATTTGACGCAAACGCAAAATGTATAATTGTACTGTATTATTGTGCCACGACAACGAAACGCTGTCTGTCTCTATGAAACGAATATATAAGAGGTATATAGAGAGTTAGAGACACATAACGTTTCATTTTCGTATTGCAAAGGATTGGCAACTTGGCTAGGCCAGAAAACGTCCAGGAAGCAGGGACAATATGTAATTTTTTTCTCTTTATAGTAATATGTTGTTTAATAAATATAACTGAAATCTGAATCTCAATAGGTAGTAAAATCTGAATACCACTCAACGTGCATGCTGTCAATTAATCAAATTAAATCACGAATAAAATTAACCTATTTATGTATTATATCGAAGGATGCATCAATCGATGTAATCCGGAGATATTGGCCACATCATCGGCAATTAACAGTACTGCTATATTAGATTCACACATTGGTTTAAGAGCCGTCAGTTGAATAACATGTTGCAGGTGAGTAAGTGTTATCTTATCTTACTTATCTTATTTATTAAACGTTCTCCTTTTTAACTCTCTAATATGGACTTAACGTGTATCAATGCACTTAGTAGAATCTTTCGAGTCGGTTTTAGCCTAATAGTGTTTTATAATCTGGTACCAAATACAGGGGTGGTATTCGACAAGCGACGTTTGACGTATCGTGTTGATCTCCCGTTGATGTGGGAAAAATCATAAGTTCTCGAATACGTACAATGTCAAAATTTACATTAACAATCCACAGTTAGGGTGACAAGCAAACCAAACCGAACCACCCTTAGTTTAGAGTTGAGTTTTGGATGGTTTTGGTTGTACCAAATGATATTATCCACCGTTGATGGAATCAACACTCAGTATGCAATAAAATCAACTGTTGATTTGACATGGATGCGAAATCTGACAGTTGTACGTGTCGAATTTGGCCCCTGTAGGCCAATTTGAACTGTGTTAATAATTATATATTGTGTTAATGTAATAAACTAATTAATTATGGAATATAAGACTAGGGAACAGATCTTAAATAATAGTTATAACTATCCTATCTAGTTTTGTTAGAATACTGGATGAGCCTGACAAAATTATAAATGTTATCAAAACCATCAGGACAAGTTACTAAAGTTCTATGATTTTTAATAACTTAAAATATTTTATCAAGTTATTTCCACAATATTTGATCTATCCTGACTTAGATTTGCACAGGAACTACGCAAAAACAACTCCTGCATTTGAAAAAAAAATGTATTTTTTTTTATATCTACTAATACCCTACGTACCAAACTATATGCACAAACCTGTGTCCCTAGTGAAAAAAGGTACATGTCTCGGGCAGCGCGGTTGTAAAAGGGTATAAGTTCCAAGTAACACCTGTGCCCTTTTACTCCTAAGCTGCGTGAGACTTGTACCCTTGTCAGTTTTGATAGTTTAACTTTCGGAACTTGCATGCGGTTTTTTTTTAATAAACTTAAATACTCCTTCATTTTTTCAGTTACTAGTAGCGGCGCTCTTGGTGTCAGCTGCGGTGGCAGAAGGGGCCGAACCCGCGGAAGCGGCGGCAAAATCGGTGCCGCTGGAGGCAAAACCGTCTGAGGATGCCGAGCAGACTGTGATGAAAGACGCGGAGTCTATCCATCGTAACCGTCAATACCTCGACGACTATGACCATCACGACCATAACAACCTTCTCTATCTCAAGGCTAAGCTTGACGGGCCTGAAAGCCATCGTGAAGGCCCTATCATAGCTCGTAATCTTCCCCTTTCACACGAAAAGGTACTTTTAGGTTTATTGTTTAATTCTTGCTTTTGATTTTTGAATGTGTTGTAGTTTCATATTCTATGAGTCTAAATCTTACGTAGAAGTAATTTCAGCAGTTGTAATCAATTTAACAATATAATCTATATAATATTTATTTTTTATTGCAATTTAAAATCATTACTACATAATTTTTGTTTTCCTTGCATTATTTTTTTATCACGGATTTTTTACATCTGTTTATTTTTTCAGGGACACGCTAACATTGCTGAGCAAGATGAGTACGTATTCCAATCTTAATTGCTGATTTATTAATCAAGTATTACCTTTATATTTACGTATAGATATAGTTAAACATTTTTACCTAAAGTATAATAAGGTAAGCGATAAGTGCACTCTGGATCAAGTTAATATAAGGTAATAAATAACCCACTGCACTAAAATATAATGCTACGAGTGCAAATTGCCCAAGTTAACTTTGCAGGCACAGTTACGTGGATTGCCTAATCAGTTGATGCGAAAGGGATGTAATAATCAACCCAATACCTACCCAGCCCAATAATTCAAACTCCGAATACACAATTTTACAATACTTCTCAATATTCTGTTACTTTCAGGATCATCAAGTTCACATACAGCCCTGCGTATTACGAACCTATTTGGGTTCTGGACTACAGATTCCTAAAGTCAGGTGGCAGGAGGTACACGCGTGGACCCGGAGGACAGGTCCTTATTCTTCCGAGGAGTTACAAGCATTACAAGGGGGACGGCACCGGTGACTATGACCAACTGGTAGAGTTCTGGCGCTTGAAGTTGATTGCCGAACAAAACAAGAGGATGCGAGAGAACGGGTTGGGTTTACATGGACATGGACATGGACACCACGGATATGGAGAATATGAACATGTTGACATGGGAAGAGAACAAATTTACAGGGAAAGAGAGAATTTGCACCGGGAAACGGGACACGGATATCATTAATTTCAAATCCACTGTACTAATCGTTTTTCTACTATTTGGACAAAATGAAATGTAATAATTACTATATTTTATCATTATTTTGATTTAAGTGGAAAATTATAAAGGACTTACCTTTTTCTACTCCCACTAAATACCTATTCGTAATTATATTTTGTATTGAATGCGTGAATATGATTGAATAGTATGATAATTATATCATAAAAAAACCGGGCAAGTGCGAGTCGGACTCGCGCACGAAGGGTTCCGTACCATAATGCAAAAAACAGGCAAAAAAAAAACGGTCACCCATCCAAGTACTGACCCCGCCCGACGTTGCTTAACTTCGGTCAAAAATCACGTTTGTTGTATGGGAGCCCCACTTAAATCTTTATTTTATTCTGTTTTTAGTATTTGTTGTTATAGTGGCAACAGAAATACATCATCTGTGATAATTTCAACTGTCTAGCTATCACGGTTCGTGAGATACAGCCTGGTGACAGACGGACGGACGGACAGACGGACAGCAGTCTTAGCAATAGGGTCCCATTTTACCCTTTGGGTACGGAACCCTAAAAATTAAAATAACGGTTTTAAAATTTAATAAACAGCTAAGAAATATAATTCCAACCCCACGGAAACGTACTGCTGGCAGAAAAGTAGACTAGCTGCCGAATTCGAACTTTAAGATACGTCAATTAATAGATCTGGAAACGATATGGATAAGATGTGTCAGTGTCAACAGTGACGTTTTTGTTTGAAGAAACGTCTTATTTGACACTGACATATCTAATCCATATCGTTTCTAGATCTATTAACTGACGTATCTTGAAATTCGAATCGGGCAGTAGGTTAGGTTTAAGAACAGTGACAGTGACCCTTTCAGAATCCAACTATTGACGAAAAATCAGATTAGCTTAGGTTAGAACTGCGACCCTCACAGGAACGCACTAGATATTGCCAGAAAACTAGGTTAGCTGAGGTTAGAATAGCAAATTCTCCACAAAAACGTACTCTTGCGAAAAGCATGTGGATAGGGTGAGTTGCGGCCCCTAACAGAAAGGAGCTGCTGTCAAAGTTTTAAATAACTTAGGGTCAGAACGACTTAGTTGGTACAGAGGAGAATATTTTGAAGACGTTTTAGTTGAAGATAGCCTATGATAGTATTTCTATAATTATATTAAACATTAGGTAAACACCCTAAACATGTTGTTTTCTAAGTACCTATTCTGAGTTGCTAATGAAGAATAAGGAGGCCATGTGTATTGACGTTGAGTCTTCTTTAAGGAGTGCTACAAGAATAGTTGAAATTAAAGAAAGGACGCAAGCACAAGAAATTTTGTACATTGACTTGCCGTTCCTATATTTATCGCACACGTATAATTAAAATTATATTGCTACCCAACTTGCAGTGTCATTGACCACCGTCATAATTGAGCGGGACAGCATATAATACGCGTGAGCGATAGATATAGGAACTCATTGGCTTCTTGCATAGGAAATGTATAGGGTAGTAAGGTAAATTGTAAATTATTAGCCACTGTTTAATAACTGGCAGAAAATTAATTCATTTTAGTAAAAGGTGGCTAGTTATTGAAGGGTGGCCTGCTATTAACACCTTATATTAAAAATGAATTCCGTTTATAGATGAATAGAATTCATTTTTAGTAGGTATAACAGGTGGCGTTCGGATTTAGCTGCACTACCGCAGTATAATATTGCAGCGCGAAATTACTGCAACAAATGTCAAAAGTCCGCGCAGCCGCAGCGACATCGTTTTTGACACCCTTACCCTATGAGTTAAACGGTCAGGTAGGTAAGTATCAGCATAGAGAAATATAGGTAAGTAAGGAAAGAGTGGTCTCTGGAGAACTCTATATTCGTCAGCGGGCGCAGCACGGTTCCATTTTTATCGACTATCACTATGCGCGTCCCTTTCGCACTTATATACTTGTTAGAACATGACAGGTATGGTGACAAGGGATAGAAACGCCACCGTGCTACGCCGCCAGTTTTCTTACTAAAATATTAGTTATCTCGTAATCGACATCTAGCGTCAAGTAGTGGAAGTAGTGGAAGTACAGCGTCTTGACACCAGATGTCACAAGTGTCACTATAATAACGAAAAATGTATTGTTGAAACAATATTACAAGCAGAAGGAGTGGAAAATAGAGTTCCCGGTTAATCCGGTTATAATGTAAGCTGAAAATTGTTGAGTATTAGATTGTTCGTTCGTCGCGACAACTATTGTCCACTAGCAGTACTGATTAATTCCGCTACTTGACGCTAGATGTCGGCTACTAAATAACTCGCGTTTTGGTAAGAAAACTTGGAGTTACCACTCTTTCCTTACCTAAAGTCTATTTCAATAGAACTTGCTAACTATGTAAACAAACCGCCATATTGAAATTGTCTCTGAATGAAGAATTTACTAGTGATGGGCAAGACTCCTACTTACTACTTTACTAATGTCAAACCATATCGAATAATAAAATACCAAAAGTAAAAAACAAGTAGTTACTTATTTCCAATTTGTTTAATCACGATCAGAAGACAAAATTAGTACTTAAGAATCATGTATTGATGTATTTTATAACCGCGGCGGTAGCTTAGGTACATAGCGTGGGTTGGGTAGTGGGTAGCGGGTTTATATCACAAACTTTAGTCACAACACTACCCATCATAGACAATTATAGAATTTAAAAGAAACAAAACCGTCATTCCATCTGGTCCTAATAACCTAACTTACGAAACCATTTTAAACTTTTAATGAAATATCCAAGATACAGTTATATATTTATGTATTTTACGGAACGGACCGTTTCAATAGTGTATATGTGTATGGTTTCAATGGTATTTGATGAAGTGGTGTGAAAATTCAAAGAGAAACAGTGATAAAACAAAGTTACTTTGTTTGTTTACATAGTTAGCAAGTTCTATTGAAATAGACTTTACTTATATATATTTCTCTATATAGTACTAGTATCAGTGACTGCGCAAAAAGTTGAGCTAACCATGTTTTATGGTCAAGAAACTTGGCTTATGTGGTTTAGTCTCAATTTTCAGTCTAGTGTCACTTACAGAAGGGAAATAGAACAGAAAGATTATGACCGTACCGTAAAGGATATCGTGAAAAGGTTCGCAACCACCTACATTTAGCATCCTATCTTAGTGCCACGAAAATAAATGTATGACTTTGTTGTGTCATCATCATCATCATCTCAGCCATAAGACGTCCACTGCTGAACATAGGCCTCCCCCTTATGGGGGGTGAATGCCATAATCGCCACGCTTGGCAGGCGGGTTGGCGATCGCAGTCGAGTACACCGAATTTGAGGGACGCTGCTGCCCGTCCACCGGTGGTCTTAGACGTAGTTTAAGGACATACCCGGATCCCTTTGTTGTGTAAGTACCTATAATTGTGTTTTTCTGCAGCCTTTGAACAATCATGCTTAAAATAGCAGAGAGTTGCATACACAGCATATCGGCATCGGAATGTTTACACGCACACTTAAATGGATAACGATCAAACTGCTTAACGGTTCGTGACGAGTCCTTGGAGTCGAAGACGAGACCTGGATTTCACGGAATAAGCTCGTTATAGTTAATTGTCTACTGGCTGTGTATTGCAAATGCTTATCGATCAAAGGCGAGGCTAAGCGTATAGGCGGACCAGTATTAATTACTATAGCCAAATGTGTTACCGTTATACGTAATCAGAGAGCGCATTTTATACATATTGTACACATTGAAGCGTCGATATGCCTACGCTCGGTAAGCATCCAGAACAACATCCCTGTAGTAGGATTTAATTACTTTAATAAGCTGTCCCTACTCATTTGTAGTGCTCCACAAATTTGGCAAGCAAACCTCTTTATAAGGTGACGGCTCATTGATTTTTTTCGTAGTTGTAGTCCTGCACACAATTAGACAAGTCCAAGTCAACATGTGGTCCCAGGTTAGCTCAGTGTGTATAATTGACAAACAAGTTATAAAGTATCTATTGCTTTCCTTATAAAGTAAAAGTATAGTGATCAGTTACTACTTATACGAAATTGTTAAGTGAAATAAAGAAATAGAGTTAAGTACTATAATGATTTGAATCGCGTGATTGAAATATATGGAATATATTAACTCCGCATATCCGAAAACAATAACAAAATAATGATATGGATATTATCATAATTATATGGTAGCTACGAAATATACCGGGTGTGGCCAGTAATACGAACAAATAATTAAAACATAGATTGTAACCCACTCCTTAAAAACTTTAACTTTTATTCAACAACTTTTAAATAAGATGACGTATTGTCAATGTACGCCATCTGCCTAACTGCCTATAATCAGTCTAATTGACATCCCTTGTTATGCTACAAAAATAACAAATTTTTCAATACATTGTGTCTTTGAATAAACTTTAAAATGTACTAAAAAAAAACAAGTAAGGTGATAAATTGATAATGCATTGCAGTTGCATTACTGTTGCGCACATTACTGTCAATGTCAATTTCCTGGGTAAAATGACTATAGTTCGTTTTTTTTAGCATTAGAAAGAACTTGCAAGAAGGTAAGCGATTTTGACATGTCTTTTAATTGAAAAACGCTTTTTAAAAATCAAAAACTATTACTTATGAAAGCAGAAGAATATAAATGATCCTATTAGATTCATAATTGTTACATATTTGCCGTAACTTATTTTTAAAATGTGTTCGTCAATTAAAAGACACATCAAGATTGTTTACCTAATTTCTAATGCTAAAAAAAACGAAGTATAATGGTAACATTCCATTTCTAACCGCAGCTGCACTGCCGGTACTGAACGCGTCGCTGTCATTGTCAATTTCCATAGTAAAATGGGCAGTAGTGCAGCTGTCGTTGGAAATGGACTGTCACCTTATTAAGTTCGTTGCCGGAATACTACCGCGGTTAGAACATCACTAATTTTATTAAACAAATTGACACTGATAGAGCAAGCGTCAATGCCGCGACAGTAATGCCGCAACTGTAATACAGCTACGTTGACATCCGAAACATTTGATTAAATAGAGTTGGTTGTTGCTAAACTTGCTAATGGCCTACATCATAAATCTACCTACTATATATGACGTTTTGGTTTACCTTGCCGCTTATTTAATGAATGTACAATATTAATTCCAGATTGTAGCCCTCTCCCTACTCGCCGCGGCCCACGCGCACCCGGTCGCCGTATCCCACACATCCCGTGTGGACCATCTCGGCCATGTCGGCCATATCGGCCATCTCGGCTACGCGGGCCACCTCGGTCACGCCGGCCATCTTCTTGGCGGCTGGGGAGGCTGGGGCGGCAACTTGGGCGCTTGGGGAGGTCACCACCTTGGCATCGCTCACCACGGGGGTTGGGACCATGGCCATCACGTAAGATGTTTTCTCTTTAACCTCAATATAGATGGGTTCACAAATTAAAAATGAGACCTAGTAAGTAATATGTCGTACTGTCGTACATTGTGAATTCATATGAATCGAAAATATAAATTTTGGTCGTATAATATGTGTACTTTAATGGTGCTTATTTGATCTTTACACCATCAACACAAATTCAAATAATTACTAAGGAAAGTAAAACAAACCTTAGGAACGAAGTTCACAGTTTGTATCATTTGACGTAAAAATACCAACAATTATTTATTTCGTTCTGTAGAATAAAAAATATATTTTGTGTTGTCATCTTAGAGAACAGTTCCAAGGATTTTGACCCAGATGACGTGGGAAGATTGGGAACTTAGTTTTAAATTCAATTTAGAGGTAGTTCCAGAGGGCCTACCGCGAACCACGTTCAACCTGATGCCTCTCTGTCACTCTTATGTAGGATATTACAAGTGCGACAGAGAGGCAACACGTCGAACGCGGTTCGCGGTAGGCCCTCAGAATCGGTACGCGTACAACATTTGTCATCATCGCAATTGTTTTTAATTGTACATATTCGTTATTTCAGGCATGGGCACATCCTAATTACAACTTCGCGTACTCCGTCTCGGACCCGCACACCGGCGACCACAAGTCTCAGCATGAAGTCCGGCACGGGGACCACGTGAAGGGCTCCTACTCGCTGGTGGAGCCCGACGGCAACCTGCGCTCCGTGCACTACTCTGCTGACGACCACCGCGGGTAAGTTTAGTTACCAGTTGGTAAACTTTCACGACACTGGCACTTTTGAATTTTCAGTATGAAGGTATGCTTACGATGCGAATAATGCGATAGCCTGACGGCAACCTGCGCTCCGTGCACTACTCTGCTGACGACCACCGCGGGTAAGTTTAGCTGCCAGTTGATAAACTTTCACGACACTGGCACTTTTGAATTTTCAGTATGAAGGTATTATGCTTACGATGCGAATGATGCGATAGCCCGACGGCAACCTGCGCTCCGTGCACTACTCTGCTGACGACCACCGCGGGTAATTTTAGCTGCCAGTTGATAAATTTTGACGAAACTGGCGCTTTTGAATTATGAGTTGAGAATAAGGGCTTATTTAGACGTTTTGAGAACTCGCATACGAGTTTCATTACATTGTGGGTTTTGATTGGTCTGCAATGTAACTAAAATCGCATGCGAGTTCGCGCGCCTTCTAAATCAGCCCTAAGAGTATGCTTACGATGCTAATGATGTGATATATAAATTACTCAAAGAGATTTATAACCGGAAGATGACTTACCCCTTTGGTCCGTGTCCAGATGTTGTCCTCGCCAACATATTTCCAATTTTCAGTTTATTCTTAAGCGAAGTATCAAATGTTGATATTACTTACTCTATGCAGTATTTACACTATTTACGGGATATCCCCTTAAAATAAAAAGTAAAAAAATCTCCCTTTTTAAAACGGTAAAGCTTAATTCTATGTGCAGATGTTTATAGGCATGCTATAATTCTACAATTCTAAATTCATGTTCATAATTCCAGATTCAATGCCCATGTTCATCACACGACGGCCCATCATCATTTGCATCATTTGCATCATCATCATTAGACTCAACAACCTACCGAAACTGATCTCGACCAGACCTTTGGCTATTATTTATTCTTGTGAGGATGGCACCTCTCTTGATGCCACAACTACTACAAATCGTGAAACTGTCTCTGCATTTTCCCTCACATTTGGAACGCCAGCGCTGACGATTAAAATCATTTTTTATGAACTACATTGTTTTATTTCATTACATTTATATGCAGCAACGACTTAAAACAATTTTATTTGTAAATAACAGATTATTTGGTAGTTTACAGTTATATTATAACTAGCATAGAGAGTTATTTTGAATAGGTTAACTATGTGTATTATAGTTCTTATACCTTTGCGCGATAGACCGACAGCAGCCGACAACAAAGTCATATAAAACTGAGAAAAATATCCTATTTTCAGAAAGGTTATATATACTCGTACTGCAAGCTAATACTCTGCTTTGGAATACTTATAAATAATTCCGGTTTTAGTTAGGTATTTTTAAACTTAAAATTTCTGATTGATCTCGACTCAATAACTATCACAAAATCCACGAATGACAAGCCAGCACCTAAACCTACATATACTATTTTTTCAATCGGTAATCTATACTTTCAATCATGGAATACTTGGATATACCCTTGAAGGTTTCGAGGCACTTCCTTTTCGCACCTCATGCACTTAGGCAGCACGCTGTACCTTCAATATCTCAGTTGCCTAAAGCACTTTAAATAGCAAAAATACATCTCACTCTGACATTGCTGCGTAATCAATCGCAAAATGAAGTCGAACCAGTAGTCGAACATACCTAAGTTTTAAATTACGGGGATTACAACTACGTAAAGTACAAAAAATACTGGTTTTGCCATTCATGCCTTGAGTTTATTTTATCTAAACGGTATTTAATCTTAAAAATACTTATTAAATACTTCGTTAAAATACGGCCCGTTAAGTCCCATTCAGTTAACTATAATGTGTTAAATGCTCGTTATTTTTATTTAAAAATACAACGACTTCAACAATAAATACTTACCTAGTAGTTAACTACATGTTTGTTTTTCAGTTTGAGTTACAGTTAGACTGTACTCTTACGTACACATTGGCATTAGCTGTTGTCTTCGTCTCTAGTAATTATAATTCTCCTCGGGACCTTGTAGTCCGGAAACATGGTTGACACTGAAGCCCACGTTAGAGTTGGCACTGCTGGGCCCGTATCGCGGGCTAGTTGGCGGGGTCTTCTCAGGCAGGTACTGTGGGCTATCGGGGTAGTCTCTGCTGGCCAGGGCTCGGCTGCGGGATTCCGGCAGACGGGGGTGCTGCAGCTTGGTCTGCTGGTGTGGCTCATCTCGACGCACAACGGCGTTGAATCTGGAATGGCATGCATTGTTGACAGTTATTGAAACTATTTACGAGTTAACTTATAATAGTTATAATATAAGCGCACCTTATGGGGCTAACTTTTAAAGCGGGAAGCACTTCATACTGTGGCAACACTTACGCTATTGCAATGCTTACAAATGTTTCTTGCTTACTGTTACTACAATAAAAAGTGCTTCTAGTTTTAGATATTAATTTGCAATTTTCGAAATTATCCCGCTTTCGAAGTTACCCTAGTGCACAAAAATAATAAACCAACTTTTTCATTTATTCGGCAGATATATAATCATTATATGTACCTATGTAGACAGAGCGTAT